>NW_027287317.1:1237723-1302723 GCF_022747635.1 Hetaerina americana
ACGCCCCACATCAAAGTTTTAACAAGCCCTGCCTTAACATCCTTGCTCAACGTCCCTGTCATCGACTCCCTCCTACTTGTGAAAGTCTCTTTGCGTAGCGCAATTCTTCTCCTTACGTCTCTACTAATTGGGCGACTTTGGTCCAAAACAGTTCGTAGATACGTAAACTGGCCCACCTGCTATAGTTTTTGTCCTCCTGTTATAGAGCTTGGTCATCTGCAAGCCTAACTGACTTTACGTATTCCCTGACAAATTTTTAACCAATCCCTTCCCCCAAGCCTCTTTAATCTTTTCATCCACATATACGTTGAACAGTACCAGCGATAATGGAAAACCCTGCCTTACACCTCTTCCTAACACTGCCCATCCGGATCCCCACTGGCACCTGAGCAGTCTAAGACATGCACGGGTTGTGGATTAGCATTCTGTTCCTCCAATTTATTCCTATGTACGGCAATACAGGGTTCGTCCGGAAAATAAGTGTACTGACTCCTGGGCTGGGCGCGCCCGCTCCAGGCGCGCCCAGCACCGCTCTGATGGGCTGCGATTGGAGGGGGGTATGTTGGAAAGCGACGCTGAAAAAGGCAGTCGGCTCTGAGCTGTGGTGTAGTGAGGAGCTCTGTTAACGCGAACCTCCACGCTCGACCCACGTCACGGAACGCGATGCCGAAGTTTTTGGAGCAGCGTTATTCCATCCAATTTGCGGTAAAGCTTGGAAATCGTCTACCGAAACTGTCGGTATGATTAACCAGGCTTACGGGGAGTCAGCCATGTCCAGAAACATGATCTTTCGGTGGCACAAGATGTTCGTGGAGGGCAGAGAAGAGGTCGACGACGAGTCTTCGAGAGGTTCCCGATGATGCCTTCGCGGGAGCGTTCCAGGAATGGGAACGCCGCTGGAACAAGTGTATCGACTCACAAGGGTCCTATTTTGAGGAATATTAGCTTAAGATATGTAAAAGTGTAATAAATTTTTTTTCCTGAGCTCAGTACACTTATTTTCCGGACGAACCCTGTATACCCACTACTTTTCCCAATTCACTCTGTCAAACGCCTTTTCGAATTATACTAAGCAAGAGAATACGTCCTGATTGTATTCTATATTCCTCTGTATTAGTGATCTCATTACTGCAATGGCATTGCGAGTACCTCTCCCCTTCCTAAACCCAAACGGACCATCGCCTAAGTAATCATTTTCCCTGCTCTCCCTCCTTTTGTTGATCATCATGAGAACAACTTTTGCCTTTTTAGGAATAGCAACTAACAATGATCTCAAAAAGTCTTCTGGCCAGATTCCTTCCTCATAGATGCTAGGAATCAGTCCATATAGACTCTTCCTCCCACGTTTTCCTAAACCTTTTATTAGTTCTGCAGGAATGTTGTCTACCCCCACGGCCTTATTTGATTTTATTTCCCTTAATGCCCTCTCTATCTCATAGTCGAGTATGTCTGGACCTAATCTATCTTCATCTACGTCATGTTCTCTTTTTATGTCTAAATCAAACTTATTGTTCTGTAGTCCTTACATGATGTAGCCTTTACGTTTTTCAGAATAGGAACTAACACTGATCGGATGAAGTCTTACGTCCAGATTCCTTCCTCTTAGATGCTATAAATTAGTCCATACGTCTACAGGATATAGATTAATATATGGATTAATTCGTATATGGACCAATTCTGCCTAACTCTGTGTTTACATTACTCTGTTTCCTACTCTAATCTATCTTTCTAATCACCTTATCCGTTATCCATGGTTTCCTAGTCTCCTTTTCCAATTAACGATTCCTGTAGTTTCTATCGCGGCTTCCAATATCCCTTTTTGATATATTTCCCTTTTTCCTCGATAGTACTCAGCTCTTTTCCCTCATCAATGATTTTATCTACAGCCTTCTGGTACTCCTTCCTTGTCAATCCATTTAATGCTTCTCTATTCCATTTCCTGACTTACTGCCACTGCCTTTTTTTAAACGGACGATACACTTCATAACAACTAAATTTTGATCGGAGTCTGCATCCGCTCCCAGGAAGTTGTTCGAATCGTTCACCCTGTTTCTAAATCTGTGCCTAGCCATAATATAATCTAGCTGATACCTTTCTGGGTCACCTAGCATTTTCCTTGTATACCTACGCCTTTTGTGGATTCTAAACCAAGTGTTTGTGATGACTAACCCCTGTCTCCTGCAGAACTCAATTGCTTCCTCCCCGCGGTCATTCCTTGTATATAACCGTATAACCGCAGTCCCCAATCTCGTCACCAACTCTTCCTTCGCCTACCGTCGTATTCTAATCCCCCATAACTATCCTGAATATATATCTGAGCAATGACTTCATTCGTCGGCTCTGCTTTTATCTCTGCGAGTAATAGTCTATCCGTTGCTTGCTCTATGTAGGCTACGCTTCTTCTTACCTCTTTATTCAATATTACGTCCACCCCTCGCTGGCTCTCGTCCCCGCCGCTGTATATTTTTCTATAAATATTACTCCTGTTATCTCCGCTATCCTTCCGTCTCTAGTGTACTCTAGAATTCGTCAATTTTGGTGTGAATACATTTGGATTTTGCGGTTTGGTGCCGAATAGTGTTACAAAATGTGATAGCGGCGTCGGGAAATGAGGAAAGAAGGATGGAAAAGTATAATGAAAATGAAAAATATAATGTTCACGGCAAAGTTATTCATGGGTTCTAAGGTGAAAGATGTTGTGGATGCAAGGAGCCCAGAGAGGTAGTTTGTGAGTATTTGGCCGTTGAGGGAAGTGCTCTAGGTGACCGATGAAGGGATCGAAGGATGCAGCGATCATTGAAGGTCAATATGTTTTCCACACATATTTTGATGGAATGATTGGAAACAGTGAGGACACAGGGTGATAAGGGGAGGAGGAGCCAAATATTAAGCCTGGAGGATGGAGATATTTATAGAATGATATTAGCGTCATTCCGTAGCCGCAGACAAGCCGGACTTGAGGGAAACGGAGATGGAGTGAAAATGGCTGAGGAAATCATAGTTCTCCTGCATGATGGAGAAATCCAGAGGAGACACGGAATAAGACAGATAAAGAGCATTTGGACGGGCGATTGGATATTAGAAGTTTCGATAGAATGGAGAAGGTAGGGAAAGCGAAGTAGAGGAAGGAATGTAGAGAGGAAGAAGTGTACGGAATTGAAGAAGGGGATCCAACATTACTCGGCTTTCGGTTGCGTCCTTTCGGGTCAGGCTTAGAAATGTAGCGGCGGTATTTCTGTGTGTCCATCAAAATCCCACCTTAAACGTTAGACTACCCTTAATTATAATAGTCTTGGCACTACAAAAAAATACCACCGAATTCTACCCTTCTATTTTCCTTCTCCTTCCCAAGGCAACGATAAAATAGAAATACGAGAGTTCATTGACAAATAACGATATGCTTGGAGTTCAAGAAAGGATTTGACTCAGATTGGACTGAAATAATCGTAGAACATAGAAATTGGCACGGGGAAGAGGCGACTTGTTTGAAACCTTTGCATTACTCAGGCTACAAGGATCTTTTTAATAGATATGAAACTCTAATATAGAGCGTAGTTTTAAATGCCTCCGAAACATGGTTGTCGAGGCTATAGGATACAAGGTTCGATTTAACGCTTTTATGCTGACGCTAATATTGGATGAAATGGAAAAAGTAAGATGAGGGAAAGGGAAACAACGTACAGAGTGTTAAGCAGAGAAAGGAAAGACAGATTATTTTGAGGGAAGTTCATAGAAAGCAGAACAAGTGGATATAGGAGGCTGATAGGCAGTATGATGTCGAAGACTATGGCTGAGGAGAGGAACGTTGATTAAGGAAATTAGAAAGAGGAAAAAATAGGTATTTTGAATGTAATTAGAGGAGATAGAAAGTATGGGGAGATAAAACTGGAATTATTTTAGTAATACTACGGAATTAAGGGAAAAAAAGAGTCATTTTAATATTACACATAGGTATAGCACAGAAAAATGCCTTTGTGAATTGAAATCGTGCCCTTAATCGGTAGATCACCGTTAAAAGCCCGTGGCCTGAACAATATATTTTCCCTCGGGTTGTACGCCGTGAGCCTGTCAGAATAGATACAAGTGCTGACATAACCAATTTGATACGCTTTCTTTTACCGATTTTCGCCATGAATTGGTTCTTGAATACAATTAAAATTCATTTATATGCTTAAAAGGGTTATGTGCTGCTCAAAAATCCTGTGATCCTGTCCACAGGAAATTACAACCGATCAGGCAGAAATACTTAGTGTATGTGCTGTCAAAACACGAAAAAATAAACTCCAGTGCGTGAGTACCAATTTTTTTTGCCGCATTCTCCCCTCTATCACAGTCTTCAGCATCCCACTGCCGGTCAATACCCCCTTCATCCACTTTTCCTGCCTCCGTAGGATTTCTCCCAACAAACCCCTCTCTTCGCCCACCATACCTAGTACTTCCTCATTTGTTTTCCTCTCTGTCCATTTCACCTTCTCCATTCTTCTCCACACCCACATTTCAAAAGCCTCCAGTCTACGTCTATCCTCCTGCTTCAATGACCACGTTTCCGCGCCGTACATAGCTACGCTCCATATCAAAGTTTTTACGAGTCTTTTCTTAACATCCTTACTCAACGTCCCCCTCATCAACTCCCTCCTCCTTGTGAAAGCCTCTTTGCCTAGCGCAATTCTTCTTCTTACGTCCCTACTACTTTGACCGTGTTGGTCCAAAACACTTCCGAGATACGTAAACTGTTCTACCTGCTCTAGTTTTTGCCCTCCTATTTTAATGTTTAATTTAGCTTCCACTTTCTTGAAAATCTCATAACCCTTGTTTATTCAATATTGATTCTCATCCCATATCTATTACACTGAGTTTTCAATTCACTCAGCAATGCTTGCAACCCCTTGGCTGACTGACAAACTAAAGCTTGGTCATCAGCAAACCTAACTGATATTACGAATTCCCCACCCTTTTCCATTCCTACCTACAGTTCCTCCCATGCCTCTTTAATCATTTCCTCTGCATACAGGTTGAACAGCAACGGTGATAATGGGCAACCCTGCCTTACACCTCTTCCTAACACTGCCCAACCGGACTCCCCGTTCCCCACTCGCACCTGAGCAGTCTGAGGCATGTAAAAGTTGCGGATTAGCCTCCTTTCCCTCCAATCTATTCCTATTTTCTGAAATATACTCATTAGTTTTCCCCAATTCACTCTATTAAACGCTTTTTCGAAATCTACGAAACAGGCCAATACCGCCTGTTTGTGTTCTATATTCCTCTCGATTAATAATCTCATTACTGCAATGGCATCACGTGTACCTCTCCCCTTCCTAAACCCAAACTGATCATCCCCTAAGTAATCATTTGCCCTACTCTCTATCTCTCTATTTTGTTTATGATCCTGAGAACAACTTTAGCAGCGTGGGATATCAATCTTATTGTCCTGTAGTCCTCACCTGATGTAGCCTTTACCTTTTTCGGGATTGGAACTAAAACTGATCTCACAAAGTCTTCCGGCCAGATTCCTTCTTCATAGATACTACGAATGGATCCATGTAATATAACTGTGAAAATTGTGGGAAGAACAGGAAGATTTCTTGTGCATAATATTGCAGAAGATTGCTTTAATAACTTCAGTTGGGGCATTATTGCTACTTCATTCTTTGGCGACATCAGATATTTATTACGAGGGTAGGCCAATAAACGAGTAGCAAACGTCAGAGTGGAAAGTTAAGTTTATGTTACGAATATTTCCATGGAAACTCTTGGAACACCCACCGTGAAGTCTCCACTTAGCTGTTAGTGATTTTTATCTGTTTATCCGATCCTGAAAAATCATTTGGGTGGCGACGTTTTGAAAATGATAATGCCGTAGGCCGTACTCGTCGGTTGCGGGGGCAAGAAAAAAAATACTTATTTGCTCCCGGCTATCAAGGACTTGCAAAAGCATGGGATAACTGTCCGAATGTATAGGGTGAATATGTAGAAAAGAATTTCAGTGAATCACTTGTATATTATTGACTCTATACAGTTTTGCGTGTTATGTATTGAATTACCACGGTACTAGAAGAGTTCTCTCCTTTGCAAAAAAATATACTTTTAGAACGTCATTCGGGATTGAAAGTTCACGTTAGAGTGAGCCATTCATTTCGTTGTTATGCCGCTCGCGGATTTTTACAAATTATCGTTTACGAAATATTTTCCCCATTGCATAACTTCAAAAAGAGTTTAGTTTCATGCATGGAGACTCGGTTATTTTATTTATTCAGATAGCCTCCGTCAATTTCGCAGCTGTTATCCTTGTTCCGATTTCATCCAGATTAAAATCGTTTTATAACTGCGCCAATTGAAATCAAGGTATGGAAAACGTACTTTTTATATTATTTTAATCCGAAATAATCCAAATATTGTACAATTAGTTTTAAAAAATCATTTCCTTTTATAAACATAGCTTTGGTTATTTTGCGGGCCCCTGTACGAAAGGTTATTACTGCAGCCAAATTGTGAGGGCAATTCCAAGGAATGAACCTGTCAAACTCATTGAGGCTATCCGTGTTTTACCGAGAGGGACGAGTTCAGTTGGGTTAAAATGGTTTTATAGCTGTGGCAATTTAATACCCGGAATATCATGAGGGGTTTTTATATTATTTTCATCTCTAAAAATCCATGTTGTATTGATTTTATCAAGTCCGGCGTTGACGTATATAACTGGGTCAGAGTTCCCAGAGAGGTGGACTCGCAGTAGATTGTAAACTACTAATTATACATATACCATTCAATATCATCACTAATTAAAACTTTCCCCGAATGGACTTCGTTAACGAAGCGGGTCTGAATTTGATTGTTGGTCCAATGATTCTGGATAAAAATTTTTATTCTCGACCAGAAACTGAGGATGGAGCTTTCGTGGCGTCAATGTTTCACATTTCCAAACTTAAACCTATGAACCTATGGACCGTAACAAGGAATTCGTTCTTGTTGTAGAAAGCTAGAGTGTGAGAAAAATGTGCATTCTACCACTGGAATGTAGCTGACATTTATTTCCGCCTGATGAATTCCTTGATAGTAGTATATTTTTAATTATTAATAAAAATTTTTCATATCTCTGATTCGTAGACGCCGCTCCATGCGAACGTTATCACAAAATTTTCCCTTGTTTCTAATTTTAAGTTCTATTAGCATAGTAGGTGTCTCGCTTGATGTCTATCTCTTCATTATGGCGTCTATGCTGAGGCGTCCTTGTCATCTTCCAGACGGTGCTCTTCTTCAAATACGTATTGCTGTCGTCCTCGTCCTCTCATTGCGGCTCTGTGGACCGGCGGTATAAGTATCTCCTCGGCTTCTTCATTGGAGGAGGGGCTGATGAGAGATCAAGACTGGCAATGGGTCGCTTGTGACGATCCCAAGGCTAGACTTGGACCTCTGAGATTCTTCGAATAGCATCAAAGTCGGACTCTGCTGCTTTTCCGAAGAAATCCAGTTCGGCGAGGGTCTCCAAGTTCCCGTCCCTGTGCTTGTGTGACACGAGGTCGTAACGGCCCCGTCTCAATATGTACCGCGCTGAAGTATTCTGCACTAACTGAATTCGAGTGATACTTGTCTGCGGCACTCCAGACCATACCAGCGATGCGTACGTCATTACTGGCAGCATGCACGCCCGGTAGAGTCTTTTTTTGTGTCCATGCTAAGGACCGGTGGTTGAATAATCGTCCAAAGCCGCATGAACACTGCGAATCCTTTTTCACGGACACGCCCGCACTGATATCTCCAGTGGAGCTTGCGGTCCATCAGTACACCAAGGTAGAGGATTTCAGACTCCCACGGAAGGACGAATTCATTCACCAACCGATTCTGATCAGGCCGGGAAAGAAGACAATTGCTTTTGTTTTCCCGGCGTTAACTCCAATCCGCCATCGACGATATCAGATGAGGAGATCGTCGACAGCGGCCTGCAGTCACTCGACGGCAAGGTTCTTTTTCCTCGAGCTGAAGGGTAGCGCCGTATCGTCTGCACAGAGAGACAGGCTTCCGTGCCACCCATGGCTTCTGGAAATATCATGGGTGAAGATGTTAAAGAGAATTGGCCCGAGCACAGAGCCCTGAAGAACGCCGGCTTGGAGCCGACGACACCTAGAGTCTGTGCCTTGCCAGCTCACGGTTAATGTCCTGTCCCCCTGATAGGATCTGATCAGACGAATGATGCATGCCGGTAAGTGGAGCAGCTGCATCTTTAACAAGAGGGCAGAGTGCCAGACGCGGTCGAATGTCTTCCTTATATCAAAGAAGGCGCCGACCACCGCCATCCTCTTGTTGAAGGAATCCGTGATGAAGTCCACTGTCCTCCCACGCTGATGACCCGTAGAGTGCCGTTCGCGGAAGCCAAACTGCTCTCCGGGAAGAATTTATGCCTCCCACATGAAGTCACAGATCGGCACCTTCAAAATTCACTCGAAATTCTATCCGAAGCCGTCGAGGAGAGAGATGGGCCAGAAATCCCCGGGTCCCACCTCTGCTCTCTGCGTCTTCGGAAGACAGACGATTCGCGCTCTTTTCCAGGTGGAAGGGAAAAAAGAGATCTTGACGAAGCCATTAAAGATGCTGGTCAGGTACGCCACCGCCGCTTTTGGAAGCTCTCGGATGACAACATTAGATATGCCGTCGATTTCGGGCGCTTTCCTCGGGCCAAGGCGACGTATTTCCCCTACGACGTCTTCTTTCTCGATGACAGGCGCATGTGTCTCGTCACCGGTGTCCCCCAATACGCTGCTTTCCGCCCCCGTTGCCGCTGAGTCGCCGTTCCCTGGATTCGGGATGAAAACGCTTTTGAGAAATCCCGCTATCATCTCCGCCTTTTCCTCCAGGGAAGCCGTCATGTCATTGCCGCTCACGTTGGAAGGGTCTGAGCGTTTAGAAGGATTCCATTTGCTCTAGTTTCGCTCCTCGAATGTTGATATTTGCTATCAGTTTCTCCCTTCCACGCGCAAGGAATTTATTTTTCTTGCTGTTGATGATCATATTATATTCCCGAAGTACTTGATCCATAGTATTCAGATTTTCTTGAGGTCTTCTCACATTTTGGCAACTACTGCATGCCATATGTGAACTGGAGCACGTTAATGTCTTCGTCATTCACCTCTACTCCTTCGATGCCCAATTATTGTGGTTCTTTTATTGCTTCTTCTGGATAAAAGCGAGAGGTTGCATCCTTGCCTTAGTCTTTTGTTTACTCTGGCTTCTATTTTCCTTCCGTTTTTATTGGCATGGTTTTACCTAATTTTTGTGGAAGTGATGAATTATTCTTCTGTCGTAAATAGCCAATTTTAAGCACTTCTTTTATATTTGAAAGCTCGTTCCATTCGACGCTGTCGAAGACGACCTCCAATTTCACGAATATCACATCTAATGCCTTGTTTATGAGTTTATTTTTTTCTGCCATTACCCTCAAGTGTACTGCCTCTCTTGTTCCTCGCTTTTTCTGAATCGGACTTCTTATAACCTCCGGGCCCGTTCGTTTTCTTCTGCCATGATGTATGTTCTAATTTCGTTACCTTGAAGTGATTTGAGTCCTTGATAGAGTTCCTCGATATATTCCTTCCATCTTTTCTCAATTTCTCATCTTCTGTCAAAGTCTTTTCATTAGCATCTCGGACATAATCGGGTTTTGCAATGCAAAAATAATTATAATAATGAATTTGGCTCAAAACTATTTAAGAAACTACACCAGACACAAAAATGGGTGTGGAAACTGCAAAACAATCCAATAAGACACTTTAAAAAATTTGGAATGCTATATTCAATGGTGAACATTTTGAATTTGCAATCATTTATACATGAATAAATTTCAAGTTTAATGAGAAGAAGTGAACCGCTTGATAACAACCTAATTATGATAAATCACTTAAAATAAGTAAAATTGATGGAACGAACATTTCAATTCAACTACTTGAGGTAAATGTCGGCTTAAATTAATCTGCGGTAATTTTTACATTTCAGGTAAGTGCCTAATTATTCGGATAAAATAATATGGGATAGATAAAATAAGAAGAGAAGAAATTTATGGAAGAGCAGAGGAGAAAAATTTGATTCGAAGCAAGATTAGGAAGGGAAGAGTTAGGTTAACTGGACACAGTGAATTTGTCACGAACAGACTCACTGTGATGCCGGGAAGGCACCATCATGGAGAAGACCAAGGGACAAACAACGTTAGCCCCAGCTAAGAGGTAATCTGAACTGAGGAGTTATCAGGGCGTACAAAGGAGTTAGCGTCAGAAAGGGAAGGCTTGAGGCAAATATTCTTTCGGACTGAAATACTAACGACCTAACTGGCACCAGTAATGAATGACATTTTTGTGCGAGTAAAAATAAATAATTCTCATCCTTTAAGCAATGCAGCTTTGAATTTGGATCAAGTCTTCATCAATGGTTTTTTTACGGACAGCCACCCGGCTGAAAATTTCTTCCTTTAGAGGGAGACGTGCAATAAACTATTCAAAGAGTCCAAAATCTATTCAAGCCTATCCACTATCCTCAAAATTCAGGGTATCTTTCGCAGCATCAATCCAATATGAATCCATTTTTTTCATTTTCATAAAAGAAAACGTAATGGCACCCTTTGAAACAAAAATTGAAGGCCAAAAATATTTTCCATTATTTTTCATTTGATTTTGTATTTTGTGTCAAATATTGTAACAAGGTTTTTCAACAGATGCATTCCATCCATCTGCAATCATTAAAATTTGTCTAAAATCGTGCGTTCTAACATTTGGTGAAACAAAATTGTTATTATTTAGCAACAATTTGATAATGTGCGTTTTCATTTGCACCCACACTCCGCCTTCAATACCAGTGTTACTATTAATCCCAGCACAAGATTCCATAACAAGTACCTATATAATGCTTTTGTAAAAGTAGATGTTTTTCAAAATTCGAATAAACCGCGGGAAATATCGCAACAGGTACTTTTGCGAAGTCACCCGGTGGTGCGCACACAAAAAATGTGAAAAGATTTAGCGGCAAGAAAATCATTCGCTTACTACAGGATTCGAACCCTCGGCCCGATGTTCGGCCAAGTGATTTGTCCAGTATCATTGCTGACTGTCGAAGCATCCTCTCCCCATGTGTGTTTCTATTTTTGGCTCTATTCAGTTATTGTTTCTACTAAGTTGGAAATAACATATCTGGCCGGCGCCTTCGTTCAAAGGGATTGAGAGATTGCGGGCGGCCGACGCCAGGCAGTAAGTCAGCGGCGAGCCGGCGGGAAATCACGAGAGCCGAGAAAGAGAGATGGGCGAACGGGAGGGATGCGCAGGGGGGAACTATGGGCGAGCGGGAGGTGGGCGAGAGTTGACAGGTGGGGGGGGGGGAGAGGCGGAGATGATCGGTGAGTAAAGGACCGCGACTTGGAAGGTGCAAGGTTGTGGCGCGCGGATTCAGAACGAAGAAATAATAAAAAGACCGGAGGAATTCGGATAGGGAGGGACGACTCCATATCCGGAAATCCGGTTTGCGCCGTGTTGGACCGCACGCAGCCAGCGCCGACTTCGAAGTCTCCCCCCGTTTGACATCGAAAGTTTTGAGACCTCCCGACTTCCTTTAAGTCCCGATGCGAAGGGCGATTTAGTCCTTCGCGGAGTTGGCGATTTACAAGTTTGCAAGTATTGCTAAAATTATCAAAAATGGTTTTAAATCCCCCTTCACCCCTCCCCCCGTAGATCTGTAGATGGCAAAAATTAACCAGTTAGCCATTTCATTCTTCCGATTCCCCACATTATGAATGGTAGAGGAAACGTTGGGGAATGGAGATGATGCGGTGGCTATCGTACTGCTTCCCACCCACAGGACCCGGGTTTAAGTCCCGGCGGTGCTGAATATTTTTCAGAGGTATCCCGAACCCTACTTGAGGTGCTTTGTGGAGGGAAATTTGAGTGAGTACGCCGTCCTTCGGATGGGACATTAAGCTGCGGACCCCTTGGCGCCTTTCGACAAGAGCAGGCTAATGCCAACGCCGGGTTTCTCTCCACCCTTCATCCTTTCCTGTCCATCCCTAATGGCGAAAATGACCTCAGCGGTCGGTCGCCTCCCCTAAATACTACTACTAGGAAACTGATACAGTTTTTATTTTTTGGTGGCAATCTGCCACGGAGGAAGGAAAAGAAAATGCGAGATCCACTCATTGTTTTCAATACGATTGTTATTATTACTTAGAGATATACTAATAGATACGACTTAGGTTTCGACAGTTTATGCCATCTTCGGGTGAGGATGGAATAGTGTCCTATTGATACAAAGTCTCAGAGCAGGCCTCACTAGTTGTTAATGGACTACCCTCCATTATTATGTTTTTCATCTTAATATTTGGCCTGCAACAGATGAACTCCAACCCGATTCTTGATCGATGTCCTGCTGAGTTAGGTCTAAAAGTATGAGGATTGATTTAAAATCGAGTCACACGAATTTCGGCGAAAATCAATCCTGTCGCCACATTTACCGAAATTCCTACCCCTCCCCCTTCCAGAAAGCGCATCAAGTTGGGATCCGCTTACGTTCTCGTAACTTTTGTATTCCTCGGTAGTACGTATGTGATCAGGTGAGACCTCACTCATTCTAAGTCCACCGTTGGTGCTCACCAATAAGTCCCCATTCCACCGGGGGGGGGGTGAAATCGACTGTGGGGAAAGCGAAGGAGTGGGAAAAAGGACTCTTGAGTGGGAAGAATAGAAGTGGCATTCGTATCGACTAAATATAGTTCCAAAATTTAAACATTCGCCAATGTCACGCGGGTGCATTCTCCTTAAAAACCCCCTCTTTCCACGCTTGCAGTGAGTCATCACTTAAGGGAACACGTTATAGTTGCTGGCAAACATGAATGAACGTGAGTCTAACGTAAGTTCACATCCATGGAGGATAATATCTCCCACCGAACAAGGCTTTCTTTTATAAGCTGACACATATAGTTTTATTGTGCTATTCAGAATCGATAGGTATGCTATCTTATCGGCATGTCCTTCCCTGGAAAACCACAGAAGGGAGTGTAAACTAGTCGATGGGAGTTGCACACTCGCCATTTCATTCAATACCTCTCACAAATCCAGTCGTTTGAAATTTAAAACACATGATGAAATGATAACATTGAAATTTTTCGCCTACGAATATTGCATCAAAAAGCAGAAACTAATTACTTTCCAAAAATTTCATATACATTCACCCCGAGGGCTGGTTGAAATTATGCAGTGGGTACTAATATTCTTTATTTTAGTGAGATATGGTATTCTGAGTTATATACATTGGGGTAGCCCAATAAGCGGGTCCATTCCCTTTCTAAAACGAATAGCAATCAGCATCTCAAATTTCTTCTAAGTGAGTATAAGTAAAAATGCGGATTTGGAATTTTAAGGCTGGCCACTTATCTTCTTCGGGTTTCCTAATTCAATACAGAGAAAGCTTAATGCTCAATGCTTCAACTTCTGGGAAACTGACGCTAATCGGCTTATCGGGATTTCCATAAGCCCACTAAAGAGGCCCTAAGGGCAATAAAACATTAGAAAATAAGACATTTTCCAAAGTTGTAAAGCAAATATTTTCGTGGCTAATTACTGGTCGCGACACAATGTACAATGAGGGAACATCATAAATTTAAATCATACTACCTTGATCAAAAATTTCCCGGAATTTATTCAGAAAATTAAAAATACAAGTTTATTCATCTAAATCTATATTGTCCCCTTCAAAGTAATCCCCATCGACTGCAACACACTTATGCCAGCGCTTGATCCAATCCTCGAAACATTTTTTATATTCGGTTTTCGGTATGTCCATCAGTGCTTCCTGCGATTTTTCCATTACTTCCTCTCGGCTGCTAAAACGCGTTCCCCGTAATGGTTTTTTAACTCGATTGAACAGAAAGAAGTCACAGGGAGCCAAATCAGGTGAATTCGGTGGCTGTTGGATGGTATTTGTTGCATTTTTCGTCAAAAAATTACGAATAATGATAGCACTGTGCGACGGTGCGTTATCATGGTGCAAAATCCACGAGTTTTCTGCCCACATTTCTGGTCTCTTTCGGCGAATTGCTTCACGCAAACGTCTCATAACGCCCAAATAATACTCTTTGTTTACTGTCTGGCCTTCTGGCAAAAATTCATGATGCACTACACCGTTGTAATCCATGAAAACCGTCAGCATTGCCTTCTTTTTTGACTGAAAACGACGTGGTCTTTTTGGTCTCGGCTCATTTGGTGAACGCCATTCACTTGCCTGATGTCTGGATTGCGTGTCGTACTCATAAACCCACGTCTCGTCTCCAGTAATGATCCTTTTGATGAATGTGGGATCGGATTCAGCCTCGCAAATCATGTCTTTTGCGACGTCAACACGGTCTCTTTTTTGCATGAAATTGAGGTCTTTTGGCACCAACTTTGCTGCTACACGACGGAAACCCAAATCATTAACCACAATGTCTTGGGCGGATCCATAGGCAATGTTCAAGTCCTCCGCTATTTCTCTGATGGTTAATTTGCGGTTATTGACCAACATTTCTTTTACTTTATCAATTTTTTCACCGACTTTCGATGTCGATGGTCTGCCACTGCGTTCATCATCTTCGATTGACTCACGACCACTTCTGAACCGCTCGTGCCACTGGTAAACGACCGTTTTTTTTAGAGAATCGTTGCCGAAACACTTTTCCAACATTTCCAACGTCCGTGCGCCACTAAATCCGTTTTTTACGCAAAATTTAATACAAGTTCGTTGTTGCAAATTTAAATCCATTTCTGAAATTGTAAAAAAATCGCCAACACACACAGAGATAGATGTACTCTTGGCTACGTAACTTTTGCAAATGTCAAGTTATGACACTAAGATTTAAAGGGAATATCAACAACAGATGTACCAATTTAACAAAAAAAACAGAACTCAAATCGGAACGATGGGAGCGCCACACGGTGGTTATTCCGGGAACTTTTTGATCAAGGTAGTATATTTCAGTGGGTCACGGTAGTTCAGGAGTAGAGCGTTGGACTACTGACCAGAGGTTCCGAATTCGATTCCCGGGCAAACCCCTCTGGGTACCTGCAGCTCCACCCAAGCTATGTAATTTTTCGGGTATCAGATCTTCCTGGGAAGCCATAACCGGCACAGGGAAAGGAACTAGCCCCCCTACCCTGATGTGTGAATTTAACACGCCAAACCATAACAGGCACGCCGGGCTTAGTACTGGGTGAACTTTGCCATCACCTATCAAATCGACCTTCGGGTTGATTACTGGGTTTATGTGTTTTTTCATACTTCAATCACAGGAAGAAATATCATGAAACTATACAAGTCTTCACTAAGCACACTTGGAAAAACATGGACGGTTATTTTAACGCTAGGATGCTATAGACAATGACAAATTCTTCTTATCGACTCAACCAAAGCCAAGCATACGTCTGTCTGCACGAAACTGACTGAAATATTTATACCACCTAATTCAGTTTCTCGTTGCAAGCAATGGTTAAAGCACATGCCTAGTCAGCTTTTATAATTTTGTTCTCAATAATGAAATAGTTTTTAGCCCTAAAAATTAATATTCCTATTTGTGATAAATGTATAAAGAAGAGCATGATATGACATAATAGATTCAGAGAATGAATAAAAATAACATAATTTATAAAATAACAAATAATAATAACAAAAAGCGTGGGATGGGATTGAAATCCTCAAGGTTTCAGGTGAAGGGTCACCATTTTGGGCGGCATATGGTTTATTTTTCATCAAAACGATTTTCCTCAACTCAGAAAAGACCATACCTGGAAATGTTAAATGTGAGATTAATTAAGGTAAATGTGCATTTTTAACCGAGTTAAGTTTAAAGCTTAAGCCCGATAAAATGAGTTGAATTTAAGTTCAATCAGAATTAACTTTGAAGTTAACCCTCAGGTTAATTTAGCAGAAATATTTTTGTTCCGGAGTAAATTAATACCTTCTTAATGAAAAAGCTGAATCATAATATGCCATAAGCTCACGGGAAATGACATTTCTCTAAATAAGGCAGACGTGACTTGGTGAAGTTTTGAGCTCTCTCCTTTTACCTCGAATTGTTGGTAACCCAAAAATATTTATGCGTGGATTTCCTTTCTTATGACAAATTAACTTCTAATGAGTCATGTTTTACGCTTGAGTTTTTTTCTAATAAAATAAACGCGCTACTTTTAGAAGGTAAACAGGAAAATCAATTAACGAGTTACCAGGCACTTAGAAAATGAAATTTTCAACTTGGCGCACGTACGTTTAACGCGTTACCCCAGCCAAGTCTACAAATGTCACGGGCTCGTTCAGATTGAAAGTCCAAAATCAATGAACAAAAGACGATTGAAAATCAAAGTACACTTCATTCGTGATCACGCTCAATCCCAAAGAAGATTGCACGCGTGTCATTTTGAATTCATTTATTTAGATGTTTGAACGGTGTTGGGCGATAGCCGAGCAAGCCGGAAAAGCAGGATTCCCTATGGATTCCCGTCACACAAGTTCATTTGCGATAGCTATTTATCGGCTTACATTTAACGATCCGGTACGTTCGCCACACGCACTAACACGCACGTACGAACGTATAGAAGGAATATGGATCCATATTTCCTGGTGGGAATGAAAGCCAACCACTGGAGGAAAACATTATTCCCTCTCTACGCGTTATTTTATCAAAAGCAACCCCAAAGACGGTGCCTGAGATAACGCAGCGTCAAGGCGCCCTCACAAAATATTTCCTGGAAATATAGTCACCAAGGTGACCGGTATAAGGTCCCCTTACTCCAAAGGTCCCCCATTCGGATTATTTTCCATCTCTAGGGCCTCCGAGTTCCGAAAGGGATACCACCTACACGTTGCCCTCGGGTCGTTCGGCCAACGGTCTGTGAGGTGTCCGCATTATCTGTCGCGTTTCGTTTGCATCAAACAGGGACGTGGAAGGAGACTGACGCGGAGAGAAATCTAAAAATGATGCCGAATACTTCCTCGAAGTATAGAAGGATGGATCATCACCAATCGGGAAGGAAATATTTAGAAATAAACCGAACGGAAATACGAGGGAGACGGAACGAGGGAATTCAGCGGGACGAGAGCGAACGTCCACAGGAGGAGGATAAATTCGAATGGTGGAAAGAGCACTCACTTCAGAAGACTCACCGGACAAGTGTTGTGGAGGGGTTAGGGAATCGGGAAGCGTTCTCCAGAATCTTCCCCTTCCCTGTCCGCACAAATTACCCTCACGAGGGTTCAACAAAACCTAAATTCGCTTGATCGCTCACTTGAGAGGGGGACAGGGTATCGTCCGATTCTTTCCCTTTGCGAAATGAAAGAAATGCTTGTAACGCGGAGAGGTTTTTGAGCGCAGTGAATGAACTCTTCAACACGTAATCGAGAACGTGATCCGCAGAAGCGCACCCCATGAGAGGATCTGGAGGAAGGGGGGAGGGTGATTTCCCACGCTCCTAACCAGATGGAGGGGGAAATGGGGACGAGGGAATTATTTCATGAAACTCTCAAAAACAGTCTGCCAAAGGATCATTAAATCCAACCTTTTTTCAGCGGGAGGAATCCTGCGCGTTACTTCCGAAAGTGCTCGAGCTACTAAATACGCTTGATACTGGCAGATTTCTCCAGAGGCATGGAGCTTTCATCTCAACACATGATTTTTTTCCTATAGACGATTCTGCATTGGTTAACATGTGACAAAGTTGTTCAAAATTATCCGTATGAGCAGGCAACTTAACCGGTTGGACAAAAGGGAAAGGACAGGACTTTATGAGTGTTCTCTATTATCGCTAATTGGTAGTCTACCGCACAACTTCAACTTTTAATCATCAATTTAAATGCTCTGCACCCACCTTTCCTGCCACCGTTGAGTATCTCTTAATAACCCTCTCTCCTCTCCCAATGCGCCTGGCACTTCTTTGTTTGTTTTCCTTTCCTTCTGACGGCATTCTGTTCGTCGTATTATCTAATTACTATTAATCTCTACTAAAAACCGCTTTGTTTTACATTTTTGTGCTAAAAACCTGTTTATATAGTATTAAAGATCGCCTCCAGAGTCAAATTTTCCCATTTTAAAGCCAAGCGCTGGTATTTCCCAGAGGTCTCCTAGGTCAAAAATTGCAACATAAATTATTTCTGGGGGGGGGGGCATATAGAAGGCTCCCAGGGCTGAGAGACAAATAATAATATGGGCCATTAATATACAGGTAGTACTATAACTTTTTCAACGTAGCCAAGTCGACAACGCATTCGCTGAAAATATTCCGATGCCGGTATGATAAACTGTGCCCTCAGAGACAAAGCGATCGCCCTCGCAACGAGACCGCGGTCCTAGCCGCCGACCCCGAGTCCCCACTCCAATCCGGCCCTTCGAGGGTGTGCGTGGGCGGAGTGGGGGCAGTTGCCCGGGAAGGAGAGCTCTTCGCCGCTTGTCTTCCCTCTCACCACCCTTCGATTCCTCCGGGTGACGCCATGTCGAAGGAGGCCCTTTTCGGAAACTTCCGTCTGATTTACTAACCTGGAGTAACCCTGCTTCCCCCCTTCCTACTTCGAACCCCCTCCCCCCTAAGCCCCCGCCCCCCACACAATCACGCATTCTCGTGCACGGAGGCCGCTGTCGGCGTTACGGGCAGGAGGCGTCACGCCCACCCAACCAAGAAGCTTCGACTTCCGGTGACTTGAAGCTGGCAACGCTGTGTGAGGGGGCTTGCGTGGGATATAAAGCGCGGCTTGGTGGTCGCGCTTATTGAGGGGTGGGTGGGATGGGAGATGGTGCCCGTGGGGGAGGGGTTTTGCGGGAACTAAGACCTCATCTATCGATTCCTAAGATCGAATCCCGCCGATTTCTTACGACGTGAGGGAGGGGAGGACTAGGCAAAAATTCACCGAAGGCTCTGTTGTGAACTAACAGGGCGCTAACATGATTGCCACAATTCCTTTATTAGCAAATATTAAATTCCCCATTACATTGAATTCGGCAATGAACGTATCGGTAATCGCACAGCGAAGATGGGATACGCATCTTCGCGGGCGCGATGGAATCAAGAAATCGAGCGGGAATCGAAGAGAAATAACAGGTATCGGTATAAATAGGTCGTCGGCTGAATGAAACTGTTGCCCGAGAAACAGGAAGAGCCGGGGTGTGTGAGGAAAATATTTAGTTTCCAGTCGTGAGCGATTGGACGTCAGTGGACTGGAAATATAGAACTCTCTCGAAGAACGTGAGACATTTATCCGGATCGAGAGGAAGAGGAGGGATTCGGGGAATGCACTTCGTATCTCCAAGTGTCGTCGGATGGCGAAGTGTGGCCCCTGCTTATTCTGAGGAATTCGCAAAAATAACTCGATAAGTTGGAATCGGAATGCCGTCCGTTCATTTTCTGGCTTGAAACCACTCGCGATATGGATAACAGCCCTTCGCCTATTGAATGTGATGCAATTGGAAATACAAATTCGATAGAATACTCCCTGAGATTTTCCCCGATTTGGGGAAGCTAAGCAAATTGTAGCAGTGGAGGAAGGCGAAGGACTATAAGTCCCTTCTTCAAAACAAATAGTTGTAATTTTTACAATAATCGGTACATTTTATTAGTGCTGTTTTTGACAAAACCAGCGGAAAAAAATGTGTTAAAGACAATTGATTTTGCCTTCATTAGCACTTTTTAGTTTTTGTTCCCCAAGTTGAAACTAAGGTTCTTTACTAACTTACGCGATGATTTGCAAAAATGAATACAAGAGTCGGCATCTAATTTCAACGTAGTAAGTAATTACGCTGAACGGTTGGGATATTCTTTATTCAGGTCATAGATACAATGAAATTAATTGAAAACGTCAAGGAAATTCTTCCTATGCTACAATATGCTTCGAAAAGGATCCCAGCTGAGAGGTTCTTCCCTAAAAGTGGAGGAATTCCTGGCCCATTAGCACTCTTAACAACTTCAGCGATTGAATCCATGTTATTCGAAAAGCCATGAAACACTGTGAGTCAATCATTAATGAATGTGGAATAAGGTGCTTTAAGCGTAAGTTTGTGGAAAATCGTGATCCTTGATATTGGTGAAATCAAAAATCAATATAATTATTATTTTTTAAGGTATGTCTTCAAAGTAAACCTATAGTGTTCGAGCATGTAGTTATTATTCCCAATAAAATCCCTAGTTTCACCCAATCGTGCAACAAGTGTCGAATCAATGGTTCGTTCAGGTGAAAAAATAATTGTGAAAACTAAAAATTATTTCAAATTACCAAAAAAAGGGAAATTTCTACGCCAACCCGAAGTTCGCGTGTTCGAATCCCGCCTCGGACAAAGTTGTTAGCTTTTTCGCGCGATGGATTTCGAATGTTTCAAGTGGACACCTGACCTCGTCCTCACGATGCGCAGAACGAGGAACACATGACCACGACGAATTCGAAATGACCTAATTCATTATTTGGAGAGAGTCCCAAGTCATGTGATGAAGTACACGATTTCACCAAACCAGCTCTCCACACCACCCAGCACATGGACTCCACGGCTTCAACCGAGAGAGAGAGAGAGATGAGTGACGGCTGGACCCAGTGGCACAACTAGAAATGCCTTCGGAGGGACCGAGGGGTGAACGACTCCCGAATACGAATTTTTTTTTCTCTCCCACAAGGTTACTTAAGCAAGGTCCCGCCCCGCAACTGAGGAGTGGATATAGCCTCACAACCAAACCGAAACACCTGAACAGTTGCATAAATAAAGGCCGGCCTACTCCTCTAGTTACTAAGGCAGAATATTCCTCGAGGAAACCCCTGTTTATAAATTATGTGCGAGCAATAATACAGGTTTCCCCCCAATCAGCCCGTGTTTGTTTCACGGAAATTGCTTCCTGTCAAAGAATCATTCCCGTTTGAATTTCTTCTTTGAGTCTCAAATTCTAATTAAAAGAGGTCAAGTGTCGGTACAGGCAAGGAATGACTTAAAGTGCATAAATGCAGGTTGCCTTTCATAATAGTTCTCATTTTGCGTCCCTTTTCCGCCAGCTATATCCGAAGTAATGTAAGGATACCCGTTATTGAGATTAGCTAACGCGTAAGAAGTTTGCGACATGACTGAAGTTTTATTGAGCATATATCTGTTCAACATTAAACGAAGACGCGGACGGCCGTCAACGGACATGACCAAGTTCGATAAAGTCCACTCTCCTTCGCGGTTGAAAGAGTAGTGCGAGAATAATATTGTTTATTGGGTAATATTTTATAATTCCGAAAACGTCAATTGAAAAATTCACGAAACGCTGACATTGCAAAGAGAATACACGGACACTTGCGTCGCATGAAAAATAACGGCCTATATAAATGTCATTCGTATTCGAATAATTGCTGCCCTATTCCATTTTCAGGTCATATAATGCATTGGTGGTGAGAATTCATTCGTTGATGTAGTATGGAGTGGTCAAGGAGGGAACGTTTCCCGACTGCCTAAAAATATACGGACCCAGGGACATCGTCTCTTAAAAAGGACTGACTCCGCGAAGTGACGGGTGATTTTCCCGGGATGCGCAAGGACTCCAGATCTAATCATAATGTAGTAAATCTAAATATTAATGTGAATAAATAAATTAAATAGACACATAAGGCGGAGATAAGCGGCGTGGGCGGCGACAGGATGTTCAAATATTTTAATAAGAGGTCATTGACGTACACAGAAAGCTCATCGAAGCATACCGCCCACCCATACAAAATGCGAGTCGTCCCCCGTCTTCGGCGTAGCTATTGAAAATTCCGACCCGTGGCAATCGTTCAACTATGAGTAGAAAAGGCTGCAATGAGAACGCAGCATCTGGTTTCTCTACTATCTATAATTTGTAAGCATTTGGTTTATTTATACATTAATGAGAGTGTTAATTTGAACACTCTCAATATTTTTTACGTTAAATTCAACAAAAATGGCCTCACGTCATCATTTGATTCCATGAGAAAGATTTTAGGTTAACTGAAATAGTGAGTAAAAAAGCATTCTTGTCTCCAATTAGACCTCTGGCAAGGTGGCATCCATAAATAACTGGCGACCACTTCTCCGAGCTATCGATTGAAATCATCAAAGCCTTGATGTAACGATGTTAAAACTCAATCAATCAATGGGGGAAATTCGTTTCTGGGAAATAGTGGCGGTGGAGTGATTAAAAATCAACCAACCGCTGAGATAAAACAGTATGTGTACCAACAATAGGGTCTCTCTACTCGCTTTCTAAACTGCAGCGGCGGTATACATTATATGGAGATATGGATCATAACTTGGAACAATTTGATGTAAGTACATGTGACTATTTATAAGAAATGATAGTAAACAAATATTTTGTTGCTATTTACGGAATAAAACTTTTTTCGGTATTTCAATGCGCTCACCGGCGCGACTTTCTTCGGAGCAACTAATGAAGTAGTAATGGGAGACCTTTTCAGAGCTGCCGCTTCTTGAAGTGTAGGTTAACTTTCCGCAGTACCTCCACCAATGATTAACATGCTGTCTCATAGCTATTTTCCTATTATAAAAACAATACCAAAGCAAAAATGAATCAAATGCGTCAGCAGCCCCGTAGATTGATTGGGTAAATTTGCCAATTCGATTGCGATCGGAGTGCGCTGATCGATGGACGCTGGGAATTGAACCAGAATTAATTTCGAACTATGATCCCAGAACTCATTTCGACTTTCCTCGGAGAGCCTAGTTCCACTTGTAGGAAATTCCGCAGGGAATATAACGATTGCCTTATTTACCTTAATATGCCGTCTAAATGTGGGCAGGGGTTTTGCGGGAAAATATTTGCAGGTTGGTTAAATGAAGGGGGCCTTGTGAGTATTCTGTCGGCTCTATTGACGCTGAAATTTTATTTATACTCCTGTAGAAATATCGTAAAACCTCTATAAATTGCTTCATAAATTGTGATGCCCTATTGCTTTATGTGAGAAAATTATAGCTCTAAACGAGATAATCCTATTATCACGAGAGTACAGATACATAGGGTCAATTTATATGAATTGTATAAATTGACACTATATATTTTTAAAATATTTAGAATGAAAATGAATAAAAGGTTATTTGGCTGCTGCCCGTCCTTAGTTGGAATATTTTTTAAAATAATGCTTCAATAAGTATTCCCTTGGTTCCCTTCACATGACGCTCAATAGTAGGAATTAATATTACAGAAAGTACCAATATATACTTATATCACCCCGCTTTACACAAAAAAGTGGTGTGATACCCACAAAGAACGAAGAACTTCCACTCCTCATTAAATGTAATTAAAATTAATAATATAATCCCTTCAAAGCAGCGATTATGATTCATCAGCTGGTACCGAATGATTTCAATAGTTTATGTATAAATCGAAACTTTGATATAGAGTAAATTGATACCATCATGTCAATTCATTTTGCATTAATTCGCTCAGGAAAATATGAGCTTGTCTCTCTCTCTCTTTTATTTCTGGATGATCACACCAATGAATAACATTTGAAAGCAATAAAAATGGATAGAAAATAAAGAAAGGGCCCCACTATAACCTAGGCATTCTAACACCTTCACAAATGAGCTTTCAACGCTCAGTTATGTTCATTGTCCCATTCAAATGGGATAGATACGAACGAATTCGTCTTTGGATGCATTGCAAGGTCTATATTTTTAGCATCGAAATCACTATTACATCCCCTTAAGATATTGATTTCCTCACCATAGAACGCCACAGAATTGAAACTATTCGCGAAGATGTTCACACTAGTTATCTCAGCGATTCCTGACGATCCCAATGTTTCCCGTTCAAGTGCAATCTACGTATTTAGAGAGTAAAAGAATTACGCACGATCCGGAATGTCGGGGATTCAATGTCGCACATCAGTACCTCCCTAACATAAATCTTTACCTTAAGCAACAGAATCTAATGACGGAAGCTTCGGACGGAGAGATATGGAAAAGGGCTCCAGGAGTTGAGGAACAGTGGTATTCTTGCCGCTCGAACGACTCATGACTTCCGAGGACATGATGAACCGACTAAGGTCGGCGGTCCACGGATAGTAATCAAGGAACTCTTTCTGGGGAGCAGTCACAGAAAGGATTAATATAACCGTTTTTATGGCGAGGGTAAACCTTGGGAACGAGCAAACTTAAGCCCTTAGCCGTATATTTTCCGGGTGGGCGGTTAAGTCTGCGCGTGATGGAGCACCGGAGGACTGCTTATTTGCTCCTGAAATCTGTAGACACCGAATCGTTGAAATCTCTGACCTGCATTATACGAGATACCTCGTATAAAGATCGCAAAAGTGTTTTGAATAGTGGTAAATAATCATTACTCAGCAACTATGGACGTTGTAGATCAGTGAGCAAAAGGATGGGTTGCTGGGAATGAGGGCCCGGGGTCGACTTCGGGTGAAGTATCGAGGGACCCTTAGCTAAACTCTGGCTGTGTGAATTTTTTCGGGCACCAGATTTATTTAGGATAACACAGGCGGAACATGGAAAGGAACTGGCCCTCCTACCCTAATGTGTGAGGTTCACACGCCCATTAGGATAAGAGGATACCTCTATCCTTACCTATCAAAACACTCTTCTTGTCGATTACTGCGATAATCTAGTTAATTTTTTATCCAATTTCTAATTAAGTAAACTGAAATATAGACTTTGCAAACAAAACTACAGACATCAACTGGAATAATCCATGAACCGCGTGAAACCTATTTTTTTACGATAATAAATTGAAAGATGATGGTAGAATATTTATTTAATTCAGCTTGCTGTTTTTAAAGGACACCTCGGGAGTTAAAAGGCTCGTCGTGCTCACAAGTAGGAATAAATCCCATATATTAAGAAATACCGCAGGCCGTTATTCCGGGCTCTTGGAATCTCCCCGATCTGTTGGATGAAAATAAATACGAGTCTGAGAGGAGAGTATCACTTATATACGAGGGTCATCCGGAAAGTAGTACCCGTTCGTGAAATAAAGACACAAAAGTAAATATTAATAAACATAAAAAATTTTATTTGAAAGAGGATACTTTAAACTACTTCTCAACATAATCTCCAAGCAAATTAAGGCATTTGTCATAACGTGTGACAAGTTTCTGTATTCCTGCTGCATAGTCCTTCGCCGCCAGCTCATTGAGATACGCGAGGGACCCATCTTGCACAAATTTTTGCATAATGCAGATGGTGTTTAACAATTTCATGAACAATTGTTCGAGAAACATTGGGAAAATGCTCACAGATGTCATCAATTGTGACGCGCCGATCGTTCCTCACGAATTCGTCAACTGAGCTCACCAGTTGGTCTGTAATGACAGACGGTCTCTCCGAACGCTCATCGTCGTGTGTGTTCCCCCTCCCCATGTTGAAGTTGCGACACCACCGCCGAACAGACGACTCGTCCATTACATTGTCTCCATACACCTCCTTTAATTGGCGATGAATATCACATGGGCGAACGTTTCTTGCATTGAGGAATTTAATCACTGCCCTCACTTCACAACTGGCGGCGTTCTCAATTTTTTTAAACATTGTAAACAATCACAGAAACAACACAGGCAATGCTAGCGTCACGCAACTTGGCTCAGAGAAGGCAGACAAGCCACTGAAGCTATCTGACCTCGTCCAGCGGCTACTCGCGTCGTCAGCACTTCATGCGGCACGAACGGGTACTACTTTCCGGATGACCCTCGTATTATCTGGTAATCTACTGGTTAATGTAGGTTTTGGATGGACACATCTACCAAATGCATATTTTGTTTCTCCTGACAAAACACAGCCCAACATCCTACTCTACATTAACCCCTCTCTTCAATTCTGCATACTTCCTTCCTCACTTCATCCCTTCCAACATCCCTATCCTGTTCCTGCCCTTTCTTCGTTGGCCTAACATACTCCCCCCTGTCACAGTCTTCAACATCCATTTTTCCTGCCTCCTTATGATTTATCCCAAAAACCCCCTTACCTCCCCCACCCCCTGGCACTTCCTCATTTGTTTTCCTTTCGGTCCATTTTTCCTTCACCATTCTTCTCCACACCCACATTTCAAAAGCCTCCAGTCTACGTCTATCCTCCTGCTTCAATGACCACGTTTCCGCGCCGTACATAGCTACGCTCCATATCAAAGTTTTTACGAGTCTTTTCTTAACATCCTTACTCAACGTCCCCCTCATCAACTCCCTCCTCCTTGTGAAAGCCTCTTTGCCTAGCGCAATTCTTCTTCTTACGTCCCTACTACTTTGACCGTGTTGGTCCAAAACACTTCCGAGATACGTAAACTGTTCTACCTGCTCTAGTTTTTGCCCTCCTATTTTAATGTTTAATTTAGCTTCCACTTTCTTGAAAATCTCATAACCCTTGTTTATTCAATATTGATTCTCATCCCATATCTATTACACTGAGTTTTCAATTCACTCAGCAATGCTTGCAACCCCTTGGCTGACTAACAAACTAGAGCTTGGTCATCAGCAAACCTAACTAATTTTACGAATTCCCCACCGACTCATATCCTTATCTCGAGTATTTCACATGCCTCTTTAATCATTTCCTCCATATATACGTTGAACAACACAGGTGATAATGGACAACCTTGCCTAACACCTCTTCTTAACCATGCCCATCCGGACTCTCCGTTCCCCACTTGCACCTGAGCAGTCTGAGACATCCACGGGTTGTGGATTAGCGTTCAGCGATTGGCTTCAACCCGCCGCACCCTACCTGTTCGATCGCGGCGTGGAGGACGCGTCGCAGGAAAGTAGTCGCTGACCCGAGAAACAGATTCGGTCGCGGAGGAAGGAAGGAGTCCCGCGGGCGACGCGGCATCATCCGGGGCGCGGGTGGGCACGGAGGATCCCAATCGGAGATGAGGGACGGAAGGGGAGGGAGGAGGAGAGTAAGGAAGGATCCACTCGAAGTGTGTGCGAGGTTGGTGGAGGGAGAAGAGAAGGGGTGGAGTAAGGGGGGAAGGGACAGCTGGGTCGAGCCCTCACAGGGGACATCTAGGAAAAAGGAGGAGGGCGCTCATAAGGAGGTGGCCTCAGAGAAAGAGGTCGCCTCCGTACGGTCGAGCGACGCTCGGAATTGACGCGAGAGACAAGAGGAAGAGAAAGAGGGACCGAAACGGATACCCATCGGTGCGCGTGGAGCGCCCCACCTCCTTCTCACCCTCCCTCCCCCTTTAGAGACGTACACTCTCACCCCCTCAACAACCACATCCACCTGCCGAAGCGGGATCCGGGCGTGGGCAAAATAGAGACGCTAAACCTTGGTGCAAACGGCGCTTGTATTGCTACACGAACATATTTTACCGATCAAGAAATGAACGCTTCCACTCATTCTTTGGGCCATTGCCACCTCCGCGGCTGTAATCACCTTCCTCGAGGATTAAGGAGGCGCTCCTCAAATCGCACAAGGCTTCCGGTGGGGGTGCGTCATTTCGTTGAGTCTCCTCACCGGGGGGGAGGGGGGTTCTCCAGAATAAATCTCACCAAAGGTTTGTCATTGAATTACTTCAGCCAATGTTTATGAAGGCAACGCATTTGAATTGTCCTTGGAGCGCCGAGGAGTTCATTCTGTTAATGCTCATGAATGATATTGATGCTTCAGTTATGATTATTTCATCAATTACGAACCTGTTGAAAGAGTTTCGAAAGCCGTCACGTCACTGTATGTGCTCAGATATGAGCGACGGAAATAAAAAAAAACAATTAATTATTGGATGTGTATTTTTGCAGTTAAAAGACGTAATTGAAAATACTCAGTACAGGGCGGTAGTTAAAATAAAACACTTGGGTCCGATAAAAATGTGCTTTTTTCTTCTTTTCAGAAAAAGACGCGAGTTTGATGCAGTGGTGATAGCGCCGATTATTACGTTAAGATGGAGATGTGGGGTGGTGGTGGGGGGGGGAGGGTTCATATCTAACAGATTCTTACAAAGGGTTCGGCGAGTAAAAAAAACAGGATAAGGGAATTTCGTAATTTAAGGACGATTCCTTAATTTTGAGGATGCGGCCCGGCGGAAGACTTAATTCTCTCACCCTTCCCTCAGGTATCAGTATCTGAAGTGTGATATTGAGACTCGCTAGCCAATATCTAATTGAGAGTTTTAAGTATTTTTAGGCTCATTATCATAATTGCTTTACGAATGTATAAGTGACTTCACCATCACGATCACTTGCGTCACTCGGCGCAATTTTCTAATTCCATTGATTATAGCATATCCAATTGTGTGGATCCCACACTGTCACCCTCAATTTAGAATTAACCGATCACATCTTTCGAATTCTTATCCTACCATTCAGAGATTTAAGATCGAACACTACTGATACTTGAGGAGTTCAGGCCGCGTGCTAAATTTTATCAACTTGGCTTTGTTTCATGGCTGTATTTTAAAATCATTCTTTATGAAGGTGCGTGTTACGCAAACTCGCTTTACACTGACTATGACTTAATTGCGTTTAATGGATTAAAATTCTAATTTCTCGTCTCTAAAAATTCCCTCTTTATCAATCTGTGCTTTTTTAATCATATCTTTCTTATTTTCTTAATATTTCACTGCACGTGTACTAGAAAATAGGGAAAGTTTCCCTGGTTGAACTATCTTCAATAGAAGTTTATCCGGGCTAAATTGGTCACCACTGTCATGTTAAACGGTCTTTCGCACCACCCTTTTCTTCTAAACCTCTCCGATCTTCATGTTCTATTCCCATTCAAAACACTGCAATTTCAATGAGCTATATTAGCTCATTAGCTTAATAGTTTGTTCCTCGCCTCGGAACGTTGCGGATATCGATATCTCGGCCTTCTTCAACGGTCGTCTTGGGCCTGGATTATAATTTCGCGAATAGTTATAAAACTTAGACAGCTACCGACAGTTCCAATTTCATCAACTACTTAGGCTGCTCGTCAGTGAACGTGAAGTCATCTATGCTAAGCGCAGATGATAATTCCGTCTTTACATTCACGAGAATATTAGCGGTCGGTTTCAGTCATAACTTTGGTGATCAAACTAATTTTTCGCTCCTACCGGAGGTTGAAGTTGGCCTTCCAGTGAAATGCGACATTAAAACACCGGGCCATCTCTTTCGGAGGGCAGTCAGAGGTCCGACGGCCAAACAAAGAGAATGCGCGTTCTTCTGAGGAAATGCGAAATCACATGCGGTCCCTTCGGGCACTTTGAGCGAAACCGTGGAGGCAGGATCAAATTTTAGTATCAAACACGGCGGCTCGCTCGAATAAGTATGATATCGCGGGAAATACGGACAAATAATACTGCAAATGACTAATTGTATATATTCAAACCGAGGCAAAATTATTACATTTTAATTTATTTCCTTGTTGATGACCGAATAATGTTGACATATTCCTCGGATATTTTTTATTGGGGGAAGGTCGCTTTTCCGAAACAGTTCTCCGGGCGTAGAAATTTCCAGTCAAAATGCGGTAAATATGCACCACGCTCCGTGGCATGTTTGATTCTTCAGAACAGAGCCCGTGGCCCGCAGAGACAATGATTGGACTTAATTTGGTTGATTTTCTTCCGGTCGCCATGTAAAATTGATTCTGCGCGGGTGTGGCGCCGAGGGCGCCGGAACGCATCTCGCTCCACCTGGGGCGGCCTCCGCGTTACCCAAACGACGTCTACCCATCGCACGGGAAATTTTCTTTTCACGGAATTCTAGAAGAGCTCCGATAGAGAGAGAGAGAGAGAAGAGGACTAATTACCTGCCTGAGAGCGAAAAATGCCATGAGCGTGTCTCCAGAAAACTAACCCAGCTAAACCTATGGGAAGGTACAGCGAGCTGCCTGGTCATTGGAATACGAAACTATGAAAGAAATGCAGCTCAAAATCTTATTATTTATTAGCACTTTCACATTTTTAATCGCAATACTCCAACTAGTACGACAATGATGGATCAACTCGTACGTCGCTTATGATCTATATGCATATTTGAACTTGGCAAAGAACGATGGAATGCTAAATATCCTTGAAAAAAAATAAATTTGTTTTATTCGATGAACATCAACCGATAAAAATTTCAAAAACTGGCAGCTTTATACTCGACAATTTCGCCTGCAAGCAACGCCGCTCAAATATTTGACGGACCTGGATCTGTAAAACGGAAAAAAAATGTTGCAAGCACCTCCCCCCCATTGTGGCGTCCTGCGCAGAGGCGGACCTGTGGAAGGAAAGAGCGTTTCTGACCATTGACGCACATGCGTTGTCGGGCATATTTTTTTTTAATGTTCTTCCTTAGAAGTGACCCGCGTCTCTTTTTTTATGCGTGCAGCCATTGAAATCGTTGCCCTATAGGATGAAAATTTGCGGTCTTCGATTTCGTGGGCTCGCGATCTCTGCACAACGCCCCTCCAAGCGTTCCCTCTTCCCCCTTGACCGTTCGCACCCCCAACCATCGATTCCGCGGTGTCCACACCCCCCCCCCCCCCCGCCCTCCCTTTCCTAAAATTGAACTGCAAGACTGAAATATAGGGTGGCAGGCACTACTTGATGAAGATGAAATACGTTCACACAGAAAACACTTTGTTCATTTCCTCTTAAATTAATTGAATAGGGTGGATTAACAATAAATTTCTCCCGCAAGGGTGGAATTGAGATTTACTGAGACTCATTGCAGATACTAACTGATTTTTATTCAGTTTTTTCGAGTTCACATGACAATTTATTTTTGACAAGATGTTTGGGAAAAGAAGTTTAAAAAAGCTAACAGTAAAACGTGAAAAACACGGACGATTCGGAACCTGGAGGTGGCGTCAGATGCAGAAGGAAGTATAGCCAACATCTCTTCCAAAAACGAGTTTATGTGGGCTTCGCAGCGAAGTTCTTCACCAATCCGCATATGAGTACAAATATTCACTAATTGTAAAGGAGATATGACTGCGGAGGAGGAGTTGGAGCGGGAATGGGAGGGGTTAAATGGTTTTCCAAGAGAGGGGGGTGGGTTGTTCAGGGGCTGAGGGTCAAGTTGGAGCACCTGGGTTACACTCATTGACCGATTTCCCGTATTTACTTTGGAAATATTATTCCGGATGCTCAAGAGCTTCGATTGCGTAAACTTTTTTTTTAACAATGCCATGGTGCAATGTCCTTCACTGTCGCTGTTTCCTTCCAAAGATGATCCACCCCAAATCAATAACCGGCCTCGATAAAATTTAAACAAGTCCCTATGCGACCGATTACATTGATTACGTTCTAAAAGAATCATGCCTATGAGCGGGCCACGGGACGGAATCACCAAGAATCGAATAACTATGGGCTGGATCATACCAGAAGCTGCTAAGATGAAATCCGGCACCGCCCTCTAATTTTTCACACCCTACCCCGATTACATCTTACCAATGGCGCCTCCTCGCAAATTTCCCTCTTTGTGAATCTCTTAATATTAGGTTACGAGCGGTGTAAAATGAACTCTGCCACCGATGCACCCTTAATTCCATAACCGCTATAAAAAAACTATTCTGCAAATTGGAGGTAACCCACACTCAGAGCGCGCCGCCCGGGGAGATGTGCCCCGCGCGCCATCCACCTGACCACCCCCACGGACCCAGGATCGGGCAAAGAAGGGCGGGGTCCTCAGGAGAGAAATATAACTGGAATATTACACAGAAGAAATTGCAATGATTTACAAAAATAAAATACACATTACCTCGGTTTTGGGTTTTCATAAACGAAATTAATCCTTAAATATTTCCAATAAGAAAAATACGATGAGGTAACAAATTGACGCCCACTGCCCGTGAGCTTAGAGCGCGAGTTACGGGAGGAAAACTTGAGTTGGAGAAGCCGCGTAAACATTTCGAGGCCCGATTGGTAGTTTGACCAGACGCGAGTCGTCGAGGGACGCGCGTCACTCATCTGCGAGGTATCCCGCGGGTGCGGGGGGGGGGGCGGCGAGGAGGAGGTAAGAGTGGTGTTTTTTTCACGCTCAGACGCAAGACACGCTCGGCGTGTCACGGCTGCTCGGTTCGATGCAAATGAGTCGTAACAAAACAAAGGGTGAAAGTCGGGAGGGGAAGATCGGCGTTTGTGAGCAGAGAAACATCTGCTCCGCGCCTCGGGGCTGCGAGAGGGACCGACCGGGAGCGCCTCCCGCGGGAGTCGCGCCCCGCACGCGAGCTTGGGGAACGCCGGACTCTTACCGGATTTAGATCTCGGCGGAGGGGCCGGGACGTATCTGCTTGGCTCTCCCACCTTAGGGACCATCGGGATGTCCCCGGCCTCCATGATGGATTTCAGTGTTCGCTCCAGTTTTCCGGATAGAATCAAACGGCGGGAAAGAAGTGATCAAGGTGGGCTTCGCAAAGGCGGGCGGGGCTGCTGGCAGCTGCTGAGGGCTGACCCGGGCGGAGGTTCTGGCTAGAGAGCGAGAGGCGATGCGTCGTCGTTGACAACCAGTAAGCGACTAGCCGAGACGCTTTCCTGTATGGCTCCTCCGTGTCTTTCCCCTCCGCCCCGTCGACGCCTACCTGCCCGCCGCCCCTCCTGCCGCCGCCGCCCCCCCACTCGCCTTGCAGTTAGTTCACTCCTTCCGGCAGCCCGACTCTCCCTACTATCTCCCCACCGTCCGTTTTTCCCGCACAACGCAACCCCCTCCCTTCTCTCGACCCACCGACACCTACACCCCGAACCACGCTCACGCACAGAAAATCTTTCCTCTCTGCCAGCGAATCAGAACCTAGGACAGATACCATATTGGATCTTGAGAGGGGATCAATGCGATGAAAATTTTACTAACCCATAATAGCATCGAATATGAGATGAGCACAATTATTTTTATTGATATTTGTGTATGTACGCATTGGTATGGGTATGGCAAGTCCCAGTCAAGGAAATATTTTGCGCTTGTGAGCTGCTCGATTCCGCCTTCCCCACCTCTACTATGCTTGTCTTTTATATGTATTCCTATCCCTTTTCCTTAAATCTATTATCTATTTCCATGTGAATTAATATATATATATACATATATATATATATTTATATAAAAAAGGCAAGGAACAGGATAGGGATGTTGGACGGGATGAAGGGAGGAAGAAGGTAGTCAGAGATGAAGAGGGATCTGATGTAGAGTAGGATGCTGTGTTTTGCTAGGAGTCACAAAATATTTATTTAGGAGCGGTGTCTATCCAAAAACCTACCTTAACCGGTAGATTACCTGATAAAAAAAAATATATGCATATAAATATATATATCCCCTCCCTGGACTACAACCTTGACGTGGTGGAAGGGCTTGTGCGTTCCGATTACCCCTGGAGCCGTGCTGGCGGGAGTAATAATAATTGCTCCTGGCAGGGTCACCCATAGGTCGAAGGTTAGGAGCCAGACGAAAGGTAGCCCACGCAGCGTCTGTTCCTCAGTGAGGCGGCTGGAATGGCGTCTGACCCCAGTGGGGCGGCCAGTAAGTGATGGTGTCACGCTAAAAACACTATTGAGGAAGGCAACGGGAAACCACCTCAATTATCATTCCCAAGATTTACATGATGGACAAAAAAGAGATTTTGAGTCCTAGCAACTACGGGGCTGCCAGGGGGAGGCAAGGCTTCCGCGGTCGTCATCCCACGAAACCCTTGCAAGGGAAAACCGGCAGCAGCAGGACAGAAGACGCAGCAGAAGAAGACCAAATTAGTTAGAATAGGAACGTGGAATGTTAGGACAATGATGAGGACAGGGAAATTGGAGAATGTTAAGCGAGAGATGGAAAGGGGAAATATAGATATTTTAGGTCTATGCGAAGTGAGATGGAAGGATAGAGGGGATTACTGGAGTGATAATTATAGAAAAATATACAGCGGCGGGGACGAAAGCCAACGAGGGGTTGCCATAGTGTTAAATGAAGAGGTAGGAAGAAGCGTAGTCAACATAGAGCAGGTAACGGATAGATTATTAATAGTAGAGATAAAAGCAGAACCGACGAACTTGGTTATCATTCAGGTATACATGCCACCGGGCAACCATACGGAGGAAGAGGTCGATAGGATATACGATCAATTAGAGGACATAATCGCGGGCGTTCCTTCAGGGAAACATCTGATAGCGATGGAGGATTGGAATGTGACGGTAGGCGAAGGAAGAGATGGTTTTGGGGTGGGGGACTACGGTTTAGGCACGAGGAATGACTGCGGGGAGAAAGCAGTTGAGTTCTGCAGGAGACAGGGGCTAGTCATCACCAACACTTGGTTTAGAAACCACAAAAGACGCAGGTATACATGGAAAATGCCAGGTGACTCAGAAAGGTATCAGCTAGATTATATTTTGGTTAGACAAAGGTTTAGGAACAGTGTGATAAATTCGCACAGCTTCCCGGGAGCGGATGCGGGCTCTGACCACACTTTAGTTGGTATGAAATATAGCGTCTGGTTCAAAAAGATAAGGCATGGGCGGCGGGTTAGAAAATGGAATGTAGAAGCACTAAATGGATTAAAAAGGAAGGAGAACCAACAGGCTGTAGAGGAAATCATGGAGGATGGTAAAGAGCTAAGTACTATCGAAGAAAAATAGGGAAGTATCAAGAAAGGGTTATCGAAAGCCGAAGAAGACACTATTCGAACCGTTAATGCGAAAAGGACTAGGAAACCATGGATCACGGATGAGATGATTACGAAGATGGATGAGAGGAGAAAATGGAAGAATGTACACACGGAGTTAGGCAAAATGAAGCACAAAGAGTTAAACAATGCATTGAGGCGGGCAACAAATAAAGGAAAAGAAGCATGGTGGAATACGCAGTGTGAGAATATGGAACGTTTGCAGAGGAAGGGTGAAATTGGTGCGCTGTACAGCAAAGTTAAATCTTTCTCGGGAAGTAAGAAAGGAAAATCTATGCTAACAGCTAGAGATAAGGCAGGTAAGATAATAGTTGACACAGGAAAGATTCAAGAGAGTTGGAAGGAATATATAGAAGAACAGTATAATAAATAACTTAGACCAACAAAGTTAGACATAGAAAAGGAACATGACGTAGAGAAAGATAGCTTAGGTCCAGGCATACTCGGCGATGACATAGAAAGGGCCTTAAGGGAGATGAAACTAAATAAGGCCGTGGGGGTGGATAACATTCCCACAGAACTACTGAAATGTTTGGGCAAATGTGGGAGGAAGAGGCTATATGCGCTGATTCGTAGTATATATGAAGAAGGAATCTGGCCGGAGGACTTTGTGAGATCAGTTTTAGTTCCTATTCCGAAAAAGGTAAAGGCTATATCGTGTGAGGAATACAGGGCAATAACTTTGATATCCCACGCTGCTAACGTTGTTCTCAGGATCAAAAACAAAAGGATAGAGGGTAGGTCAAATGTCTGCTTAGGGGATGACCAGTTTGGGTTTAGGAAGGGGAGAGGTACGCGTGATGCCATTGTTGTAATGAGATCATTAATCGAGAGGAATATAGAACACAACCAGAAGGTATTTGCCTGTTTCGTAGATTTCGAAAAAGCGTTTGATAGAGGGAATTGGGAAAAACTAATGAGTATATTTCAGAAAATAGGAATAGATTGGAGGGAAAGGAGGCTAATCCGCAACCTGTACATGTCTCAGACTGCTCATGTGCGCGTGGGGAACGGGGAGTCCGGTTGGGCAGTGTTAGGAAGAGGTGTAAGGCAGGGTTGCCCATTATCACCGTTGCTGTTCAACCTGTATGCAGAGGAAATGATTAAAGAGGCATGGGAGGAACTGTAGGTAGGAATGGAAAAGGGTGGGGAATTCGTAATATCAGTTAGGTTTGCTGATAACCAAGCTTTAGTTTGTCAGTCAGCCAAGGGGTTGCAAGCATTGCTGAGTGAATTGAAAATTCAGTGCGACAGGTACGGAATGAAAATCAATATTAATAAAACAAAGGTCATGCGATTTTCTAGAAAGAAAAAGGCTAAGATAAACATTAAAATAGGAGGGCAAAAACTAGAGCAGGTAGAACAGTTTACGTATCTCGGAAGTGTTTTGGACCAACACGATCAAAGTAGTAGCGACGTAAGGAGAAGAATTGCGCTAGGCAAAGAGGCTTTCACAAGGAGGAGGGAGTTGATGCCAGGGACTTTGAGTAAGGATGTTAAGAAAAGACTCGTAAAAACTTTGATATGGAGCGTAGCTATGTACGGCGCGGAAACGTGGTCATTGAAGCAGGAGGATAGACGTATACTGGAGGCTTTTGAAATGTGGGTATGGAGAAGAATGGAGAAGGTGAAATGGACAGAGAAGAAAACAAATGAGGAATTACTTGGTATGGTGGTCAAAGAGAGGAGTTTGTTGGGTGCAATCGTATGGAGGCAGTAAAAGTGGATGAAGGGGGTATTGACCGTCAGTGGGATGTTGAAGACTGTAATAGAGAGGAGAATGTTAGGCAAACGAGCAAAGGGAAGGAAGAGGATAGGGATGTTGGACGGGATGAAGGGAGGAAGGAAGTACTCTGAGGGACCTGATGTAGAGTAGGATAATGGACTTTGTATTTTGTTAGGAATCACAAAATATTTATTTAGTACTTGTGTCCATCGGAAAACCTACCTTAACCGGTAGACTACCTGATAATAATAATTATATTTATATATATATATATATATATATATATATATATATATATATATATATATATACACACACATGGCCCCCCTACCCTGATGTGTGAATATTCCCACGCCGTATAGGGCTTAGTACTGGGTGAACCCTACCATCACCTACCTAACCGACCTTCGGGTTGATTACTGTGTTTATGGTTTTTTTGTATACACATATACCCACACCCATGAATATATACAGGGTGCGGCAACATAACTTCCTTTCTTCAATTCAATTTGCTTTTCAAAAAAGGAAGTTATGTTGCCGCACCCTCTATGTGTGTGTGTGCCTACGCATGATATATATATATATATATATATATATATATATATATATATATATATATATATATTTATATATATATATATTTTTATATATATATATATTTATATATATATATATTTATATATATACATATGTGTTTTTTTAGTTAATGTCCAGAATAAATATCTACGTAAGAAAAAATGAATCAAAATCTTGTTGGAGCAGCTATCTTGCCGAGTCAAACGGGCGTATGCATCACCGAGTTCCTTCCACAATTTCAAGGAACGCCAAGGTTCGCCAAACTTTCGGTGGAGCGGCAACTAAACTAAATAAGCCGTTGCTACGCTGTGTGTGCAGCTTAGTCCTTTTTTTGTAAATCATGTCCTGATTTATAAGGAGGACTTCCGATAGTTTGATAAGTTAATATTAAATTCCAATCTCTCAAAAGTAAAAATACGAGTATCAAATATGTTAACGAATGCATAGGAAAGTGCCTAAAAGCATCTTAACTTCGGCGTCAAACTTCTTGAACTTACTTAGGCTAAATACTTTTACAATTATGTATGTATATAGGTATATATACATACATAATACATATACTCTGGGCATCTGCAGCTCCACCCAATCTATGTGATTTTTCGGGTACTATAATATATAAGAATATTATCTTGCCAACAATAATGAAAATTATTTATTACTATCCATTACACATCTTATTATCTATCACTAATTGATACTCATTCTGGGGCAACGTTCAATATTTACTTCATTGTTCAGAGGTGTCACGAACACCAGCGTATCGAGTCTTTAGGATTACGTAACTTTTACAAAAGTTGCATAGAAAGCATCGGTAAGAATTTTTTCCTGACGCGTGCGTGAACTGCTGAATTCAGATAATAGGTTAAGTGTGCGCATGCACGCAGATCGTATTGACTTTGATAAGATGAAAGTGCACACCATTATCACTATAAAATTTGGCGATGCGAATGATCTCCACTTAACTCGTCCCGAAGGTCTTGACGGACGACCGAAAGCAGAGTCGAGTGACTGCATGCGAGGACCTTTTGCAACGGCATCGCGGCGATTCCCCAACACTATTACAGTCCCGAATTGGCACCAACAGACTATTTCCTATCTCCAAAAGTGAAATCCTCCCTCCCTACCATAGGATCCTAATTTCCTTCAAAGAAGCTTAATGACCCTCCGGATTCCACCTACCAGGGAGCCATTGAGTCGTGAAAACGTTTGTCGACGCTCAAGGGATGTCGTTTGAATAATTTTGAGGCTTAGTAGCAATATCTGAAATAAATCCGATTTTTTCAATAAATCCGAAATATTTTCCGAAGCTATTCCCGATACTTTTTATGCAAACCATGTATGTTGGATCTGCTTTAACTCCATTTCTGCTTGCCAGAGTATTTCGATGCGGTCGCATTGAAAAATCTTTTTTACCCAGAAATTACGGTATGATGATTCTATCAGAATAATTACCAATTATTTTCCCCATATGCACTACGAAATTTATACGCTTTATGGTGTTCAGCATTTAAAAAAATAAAAGAGAATGCCCGAAAAATAAGAGTTGTCGTTTTACCTGGTAAATTCGGACACGTTTCACCTGTCGGACATCCAGCCAGAGGTGCATTTCGCATTGAAAACAACCGTCGAGGTTCAAGTAAAAGACGTAAAAATTAAAAAAATATATAGAACGACTCGCTGATTGGGTCCTAATAAAATGGCATAAGAAAATCAGCGGCAAAGTGAGAGAAATCTGCGTCTTCATGCCAATAAGGAGAATACCTAACCTATGCTATGAACATTACCCATATTGGTATAAATAAAATTTACAATTGAAAAAATCACATTAATTACCTTCAGATTTCATTGTAACAAAATTAATTGGCAGATATGTGCCCCTTAATTTCCTCACTTCCTGTTTCAGATCGATACAGTTCTCGGAGTATTTAGTTTGGCTTGCTCACGTGTGGAAAGGTAATAGCAGTTTCACACCCACGATGTGTCTGTTTCCGCACGCGAGAGTTAAAAATGTCGAGATTTTTGATGCAGTTAAGCCCTCCTCATATGTTTTCATTTTTTCAATTATTTTGAGTTCCTTAACACGACAGAGGGGAGGGGATTATGATTTTTAGCCGTCAACGTCCGTATTTTGAAATTAACGCCAAAACTACTTCAGGTCTCAATATTTATTTTTATGGAAATAGAAAATATTAATGAGCTATTTCAATCTGCAACATTGGGGAAATATATATTTATTTAACGACTTCATTGGGGCGAGATTGAGATTTTATTCTACCTTCCTCCACCTAGCCCCTAAAAATTACAAATGCATTGAGCACAATTACGAACTTACAAACGTCCAAGCTTTAGGAGCAAGAAAACCCACTTAGGCGAGAATCGAACCCGCGACTTCAGAGTTGACAGGTGAGGACGTTACCCCATTACTATCGGGGACAGCTAATAAAGTTAATTACCGAAAATAAATGTAGTTATTTTATTTTGATAAAATTTATTATACGACAGCAGTGTCAAACGACTATGTTCTTTTTCAGTGCAAATTCTAATTTTCCAATAGTTGATTGGTTAAGTATGCACATAAGGGCAAAGACTTTCAGCCAGAGCAGGGAAACAGGGTAGTCCTTCCAAAAGGGTACGGGTGACCTAGGGGGTACCTCAGGGAAGTGTACTTGGGCCGTTGCTCTCCATGATTTTTGTTTACGATTTGAACCGCGAAATGAGAAATAAGAATACGATGCTGGTGAACGACACGGTGATTTATCGAGAGATATCTGGGGATGATTGGAATGTACTTATCCTGCAATTAAATATTTTTGCATTTAAGTACTTTGTTTCGTTTGATTAATATGTCCAGTGCATGAACAAACTAATATTTTTGTAGATGTAAGATGTTTTGGTTTTGTATGTGGTTTTATTCTAGTTTATGACAAAACAGTTAATGACCTAACATCCTTCGCCACACACTCTTGCGGCGGCTTTCGAGGTATTGTGTAGATGTAGATGATAAGCATTGTTTAATGCTAGTACAGGATCTAGATTGCATTTCAAAATGGTGTTCAAAATGGGGACTGTCATTGACCCATAATTAATGTTAGGTGGTAAATTTCTTAGAAAGGTGTTTGTTTACAAACTAGCTGGAGTTGACTCAGAAGTAGTGGATGTGGGAAAATACCTAGGTGTTACCATAACTAACGACTTAACTTGGAGCTTCTGCATGCATAAAATCTGCGGGCTAGAAAATTAAAAATTGGGATTTATTAGACCCATTGTTCGCAGGAGTGACTTCAAGGTCAAGAAATTTTGTTACCATGCTCTTGTGAGGTCTCATTTAGAATATGCATCTAGTGCAAGGGATACGACTGAAAAAGATCTCATTCGGGAAATTTAGAAGATTCAACGACGGGCAGCCCGTTTCGTTAAAAACTCTTACGACAAAACGAAAAGCGTCACTGAAATGCTTCTGGAGTTGGGGTATGAATCATTAGAAGAAAGATCATTCAATGCTAGGTTGAACTTACTAAATAAATTCACATTCGCATTTTTCAGCCGAGATCTTGCAAATTATTCGCACTTCAACATACATTGGTCGCTTGGATCATGAATATGAAAATCGGGAAATACAGGTAGATGACAGAACTGGCAGACTCATTGACTACTTCTTCCCACAGACACTACACGACAGTAACTGCAGGGTTATAGATAGCAAAAATTGCACTTACAACTGACAGAGTCTAGGGAATTATTAGCCGTACACAAATGCATGCACTTTCACTAATCTCGTGTGTTTTTTTGTCAAATCCCTTCCCGCATAGGACCGCCATTTAATGAGTTTAGTGCTCGTTTCAATATAGCTTACCCTTCTTTGTTGTTTCCAAGCTTCTCCTTCCATCTCTCGTCTATCTCTGTGGGGGGACATCTTTGGTGCCTACAGCGGTTTGTCACATTCCCAACCTCTGACTTTAGGGGCGGAGACTATGAGCTTCATGTCCACGTGAAAGTAGAATTTCCCCTTATTACTTTTCAATTCTACATGAGCTGTCTTTCTATGGCGGGGGATTGTCAAATAAATGGCTGTGGTTAATTTTTATTCCCTTTTTTCGTACAAAAATCAGTAATTAATTAGTTGAATCAACCCTTGTTTTTAATTAAGTCTTCCGCCATCATACATAAACATTTGCACGTTATTGCATAGTTTTTACGACATTCGTAGTTAAGTGTGAATGCTAGCTGATAGCATTTACTAGCAGATATTTCCATGCGTGTAAGTTAAAAAGGTTTTCGTATGAATATATATGCCTCAGTGGGTGTAGATTTATATGAATTTGTTGGTGTTACACGTGGTTTTATTGTCTTTTACGGGCGATGACCTTGTAGTGTTCAGTACACATCGCTTTGGTGGATCGTGGGGTATTTATATCGATGTCGAACACAAAATGAGTATAATTACAATAGTCTCTCTGTTCCATGAAAATGGCAGTTACTACCTGAAACCACTAGGAGATGACAAAATTTGAATTTAGAATATAATACTTTACTGCACAAATAATTTAAGCCTGACGGTAGGTTTCATCTGTGAGAACAGAATCAATAATTCAATCTGTTAAACCCGAGTTGCGTAAATTAAATTGATAGAGGCGCGAATTGGCGCGAACAAGGCCTGGAGACTGCTACTAAAAAAAGCCACACGTAGGGTGGCAACAATGGCAGTTCATCTTCGCAAACAATTCAAAGTATTTTTCTCGTTTAAACATGGATTCGCTGGACCGAAAAGTAAAGTAAAAAATTTCTAATGTCCTGCTATTTTTGCCATGGTTCCACGATATAAGCCATTTTAATAAAGTTGCAGATCTATAATTTCAATCCGATTTCTACTCCTTGCCTTAATTTTTTATCTTCCCGTTAAACTGGAATTAATTCTGATATTTAGTTACAGAGTCCACGCGCAACAAAAAACCTTTCACGCAAGAATTTTCAACGAATCCGTGATTCAATGCCTGGAATTCTGGCCGATTTGGAGGAAGCAATGCGCTTCTGGGAAAATTGTCATTTTGATTAAATTCCCCAAGGTACAGCACGCATTATTCAAATTCATGACTTCTCGATATCGTTAGTTACTTCTTTTATTACATATTTAATACATATTTGGGAGTGCTGCAATAGGGAAATGTTATTGCGTTAGAGATGATTACGTGATAGAATATAATACTTTACTGCACAAATAATTTGAGCCTGACGGTAGGTTTCATCTGTGAGAACAGAATCAATAATTCAATCTGTTAAACCCGAGTTGCGTAAATTAAATTGATAGAGGCGCGTATTGGCGCGAACAAGGCCTGGAGACTGCTACTAAAAAAAGCCACACGTAGGGTGGCAACAATGGCAGTTCATCTTCGCAAACAATTCAAAGTATTTTTCTCGTTTAAACATGGATTCGCTGGACCGAAAAGTAAAGTAAAAAATTTCTAATGTCCTGCTATTTTTGCCATGGTTCCACGATATAAGCCATTTTAATAAAGTTGCAGATCTATAATTTCAATCCGATTTCTACTCCTTGCCTTAATTTTTTATCTTCCCGTTAAACTGGAATTAATTCTGATATTTAGTTACAGAGTCCACGCGCAACAAAAAACCTTTCACGCAAGAATTTTCAACGAATCCGTGATTCAATGCCTGGAATTCTGGCCGATTTGGAGGAAGCAATGCGCTTCTGGGAAAATTGTCATTTTGATTAAATTCCCCAAGGTACAGCACGCATTATTCAAATTCATGACTTCTCGATATCGTTAGTTACTTCTTTTATTACATATTTAATACATATTTGGGAGTGCTGCAATACGGAAATGTTATTGCGTTAGAGATGATTACGTGATACAGGTAAGGTATGTTCATTGCCGAAGGTGTTCTTTTTTTATCTCGCATTCTATCTCTCTTTCCCACACTTCTCTGAAGTCTCTCGCTAGTCCAGTCATATCTTTCCTGGAATTGAGTTTATTTCCCGCGTGAAACCGTCACGGGTTCTCTTCCTTTTACCTAGTATAAATTGAGCGGGACCAACACGAGTGCCAAGCGTCTCGGCGATGACAGATCTCTTGAAGCGTAATCGGTTGCTCCGTGCAAGTGGGCAACGTGTAAATTGCTTACCATCGGGCTTGGGACAGCCTCCCGCTTCCTAAATACGCTCAGGGTTCCGACCAATTATTGAAATTATGGGGAGTGGTAACTTGATTATGTGTTTGGTGAAAATATACTTTAATTAAGAGGCTGCATCGCGGAGACGTTTCTTGTAACGACTTCGCATTGTCACAATACAGGATACCACGGATCGACACCAATTTTTTCGAGAATGCCACATTAACATTAATGTGGCATTCTCGAAGAAATTGGTGTCGATCCGTGGTATCAGAGACTTTTGATTGGCGTTAGCTTAACCGTTTACTCCAAAAAGGTTAAAAAGGAGCGACTGATGATTCCAAGTAGGCGTAGGTGAAGACCTGAAGTGGTTGTTTCTATCAGCATGTAATTTGGCGATACGTAAATTGACTTCTACTCAGATTGTCACAGGTGTACGTGTCAAGTTACCTAACAGGCGTGATTCCTTAGTTAAGAAACATGGAGCATCAATTAAGTCAATTGTAGGTCTAAAAATTTTCTAGTCGAGTTCAGAAAATTCGCAAAGATTCCATTTGTCATAGTTTTAAAATTAGATAAATAAAATCAACTTAAGGAAATCATACAAGTTTAGATGTGAAGTGCAAATATGTCTCAGTTACTTTCAAAGTGTAACGACGCTGCCACCCGCAAAGTAAACTTCTCCAAGGAGGAGAGGCGATAAGGACATTTTCATAAGCTTTCATTCATCGTTTCCCTCGATAACTGAAGCGGAAAATGCCGTCATCAACCTTTACTTGCTTGAGGGAGAAATGAGGTCCAACGAAAAAGGATGGCGTAAGGAGTGAAGCCATACACACCACTATTCACGGGGAGCTTGCAATATCTTTTCGTTTAATCCACGACATGGAGACTCAGTCGTGTTCCTTGTGCTCAGCCGTGCCGGTCTTCATCTTTTACGATTCACTCTCGCAGCCATATCCCTCCTGGATCACTCGTTAGCATTGGCGACTTGTGCTTTTAATATATGATTCTGAATACATCTTGAGCCCCCATAGAATTTACAACCTTCCCAGAGTGAGCATCCGAGAACTAAGTGGTATGGGGGACTGCACCAATCGTGTTTTTAAAAATATTTGGGTACTCTCTAGGGCAAGAAAAGAAGTTAGACCGATTTTAATTGCAAGGTTGATAGTGTTCCAAACATATCATCATTGGTTGATTTGGATGGTATAATAATGATCTCGTTCTTCATTTATCCCATTTTCATGCTAGCAAACAATCCCTTCTAATGTTTTTTTCAGGATTTATACCACATTTATACCACTTCCATTTTTTTGTCCCAACCTTCTTAAATGACCTTAATCAAGTTCTAAATGGTCCTACGAGGCATTAATCTAATTGACGTGAAGGACGCAAAGTCAAAGGAATGATAAGTGAAAATGAAGAATGTAAGAAAAGCAAAACCCAACTATATGGGATGAAACTTTGGCAGAAATGTAAACATTACTTGATAAATAGGAATTAAAAGTCCTATGAATGATATATATATATATAATATTTATCAACAAGTTAAGGAGACTCAAGAAACTGAAACTGAGACACAAGAAAAATTTTGCCGTGCTCTTTTCGACGTCGTTCTTCTCACTAATTATCATGTTTTAGAGGAGAACCATGAGGTACAGGTATATTGCCTTTTTAGGGAGCAAATTATTCGGCGGCAATTTCACACGGGTGCAATTAGTGAACACAAGGGTTCAACACATGCTATTATTATGCCCATAATTCTGGAAGTCTAAAGTGAGATCGAAAGATCACCTTCGAACAGATGTCATTCGCTTTCTTTCTGATACAGAAGCACGCATAAATTGTTTAATGTTAAATGAAAAAAAAATTAACTTTTCCTCAAAACAGCGTTCTGACTGTGAATGGTAATCAGCTTTATGAGGAATTTGCGCTTCCAATTAAACCACTGGTCGAAGCTCGAAATGAGCAATCGATAATACCGGATACAACCTCTTGATCAAAGCATATGCAATATATTTATTGATATTGTTCACTCTTTCTTGCTGCCAATTTTAACTACCGATGCTCGGTTTTATTTCCAACGCCCCTAAAAGTCTAAGTCATATGGTATCAGTCCGAGCAGCGGCTGTGTTCTGGAGAGGATTCCTCAAAAGAGCCAAACCCAAGCGGTTACGGAGATTTGGAGTGTCACCACCGTTCGCGTAAAATTTAGTAACAACTGGGGAAGGCAACGCGGTATTACCGCAAAAGTTTGTTTTTCTCAAAAAAGAGAGAGAATAACGGAAACATATTTACCTCATATCCCATTAATTAGATTGAAATGGTAGTCCAGGGAGTAAAGAATAGGCCCACTCACCGCCTGACGCCCTAATCTGTATGTAACCTCAATTTCATCCATGATTTGTGATTTTTCGAGTATCAGATCTTCTTGGGAAACCACAGGCGGCATAAGGATAATAACCGGCCCCTCTACACTACTGATTTGTGAATTTCACCCGCCGTTGGGATTAGTATCATGTGAGATTTGCTCTCGACTACTAAACAACCCTTTGAGTTGATTATTTTGATTTTTTTAAACCTGTTAATTCCTTGCCATCTTGAAGCTGATGACGTCCACTTCACTTCACTTATGACGTCCGCTGCAGCAAGGAAACGCATTACTCGTGTACATTGACCATAGACGGGATAAGCCGTAAACTTGTTGGGATTCGGATTCGGCTTGGAGTGTTCGCGAGGTGGGAAGGAGGTTGAGGCCATGAAGGGCTCCCTTCAAAGCCTTCGAATTCAGTGAGAACAGTTAAGCTGACGACTGATATTTTTTCCGCCACCGAACTGCCACCGAAAAATATAAATAACCTATTATTTCCCCACGATTGACCAATTGTCATATTTCAACGATGAACTCTTATTTTACAAACGACACCGTTCACCTAACCCCACGTCAACTCAGTCTCAGGTAAAAGATACTAAAAAAAGGCGAAATTGATTAGGAATGAGAAAGTTCCTTTGTGTCCACGCCTACAGTCAACATATCCTAGCATGGTACTGAAACCGGATGTCCTTCCAACAAGTCCCCTCCTGCCATTCCAGACTCCCAGGACAAAACACGTTTGCTATTTATCTACCACAAACGAGCAAAGAGACGCCTAGTCTTCGCATCAAAGCAATGGTTATTCTTTTTCTCGGGCCCGAATCATGCAACTGAGTCACCAAAATAACGCAATTTTTCATCGAATACAAGTCGTTTCCTGCAATATTTATTTCAATGCACTGAACTTCAGTAAAGGATATTCGAGTAAATCAAAAGGAAGTAAATTGGATAGCGTAATTGAAATCTATTTTTCAATAAATTAGCTTATCAGCTTACGCTCAAATATCCAAAAAAATCATATCAGATTCTGTTCAACTCGGATAATCACTTATAGAGGTTATTTTGGCCTGAGATGAATGCAAAACTGTTGCAAACCTTATGCCTAAATAAATTGGAACTCTGAAACATCAGAGAGCCAGCACATTGAAATTACGCGCGTGCCTACAAAACGTTCTGACGCCATAAGTTATATGAGATAATCTGAAGTCGGGTCTTTTCGAATCTCGTTTCAGGGACGGATGTTATACAACGGAACTCCATATGAATGTATCTGATTATGAAGTCCCTATCGGAGATACTCGTGCATTATACCCATGTAATTTTATGGCAAATAAAATTTTGATTTAAATTTCACGTACATTAATTTTCATTTGCCTTCATAACTCATTTTTAACAAAACAATTATTGCCCGTCCGTAATTAAATTTTCAAAAAGTATTCACTCATTTTAACTTCCAATTTATTCGATATATATATATATATATATATATATATATATATATATATTTCAGGGAGGGATTTCAATGTGAAGAACGGGCGACGTATAAAGGATTTTAGAGAAATACTTCCATTTCCTATCTATTAAACCAACTCCTCCAAGCATGGAACTCATTGAATTTTTACCAGCCAGTTTACCTGTTTGTCCTTCGGTATCAATTAATCCAATGTCATTTTACGCGTGAGCTTTTACCACAGAAATCGCTACAAATTTTTTCCGATGTCTTAATGACTAAGGGAAGCACAGAATATCCTTAAGGTTTGCTGAGAGAGGCGCCCTGAGTCGCTTGTCGTGATCCCTGATTACTTACCTGTTGCTCTCTCGGCGCCAGATCGCGCTCGGCGTTTCAAGCCCACTGGTTGTCGACCCTTCGGAGCCACTTTTTAAGGCAAGAGACACTGCGAGGGGAATCTCCTGATAATAATTATAGAGTTTTAAAATACCCCAGAAGACTTCAGCTAGCTTCAAAATTATTTCTACTGATGCTCGGGAAGAGGGATTTCAATTTGAAGAAAGCGCGACATATAATCGTGGCGATCCTTTCATCATCAAAAGTTCTCGGATAAGGTATGAAAAGAAGTTGGTGAATACTTAGGGGAAGCACAAAAGCAGGAATGCTTGTGAAATTTTCTCAGTGCCTATCAATTCAGGGCAAGATTAAGCATTAGGCGCATGCGTGTGTTAGTTGATAGTATGTATCTGCATGCGAGTGAATTTTAATGGTTTTTGTATGAAAATGTACGATTTTTTGTGTGAAGATTGGCATGAATTTGTGGGTTTTACATGCAATTTAATTGTTAATTACAATACCTATGGTGACCTAACGCCCCCGCCACACGGCATTGCGGCGGCTCGCGGGGTACTATGTAGATGTAGATGAAGAACTCCATCCGAAGAAATGATTGGTGGGGCGTCAATTCTTGGCGTCATTTTCTGGGTTAAAATTGTTTCAATTTCAACCCGGAATATTTGGTTTTTTTTTAAAATTATTTTGTTCAATTACAACCCAGAAAATGATGACGCCGAGAATTTGATCTCGTTTTGGGGATAACTCATTATTTGTGTTAAATTATTATGAGGTCGTTATTTTTTCAACGAGCCTCGTTGAAATTGGAAGACTACTCAAAGATATACAGGTTTCAGTAATATTATTCATGCGCTGAATTTTTGAGAATCTCACGTCGCCAAAGTTTCACTTTTGTACTTCTTAACAATGGTGCTCAGATAAAATTTTAAAAAAGAACGTATGAATACGCTGGTTGCACCCAAACAATCTCATATTTTCTTAGGAAACATCCTTTGATGCCGGAATGCGTCCACTAAATTTCCTTGGTGATCTTCTCTTCTCCACATATGACCTTTTTACAAGGGATATAGAGTAAGGGGGACGTCTTACACTCACGAGGTAGCTTTGTGGCGTTCGGATAGGAAGGGAAGCGAAGGGTGGAAGAAGTTAACGTGAAAGAAGAAGGACGAAGGAGAGAGGAGGAGGTGGGAGGAGGGCAGAGGGGTGGACACACCCCACAGCAAGGGATGAGTGGGGTTCAATTTTGAGGTTAGTGAGGATTTTATACGATGCATGAAAGACTTCATACAGGTAGGTAGGTTAGCTTACTTGCCACTTTTCATTACTGATCGAGTGACTCATTCATTTCATTTAAAAGTACTCACGAACTTGACTTATACGTACTTGTAGCCACGAAAATTGGAAATTTATCCTAAACACCCCTAACATTTTAACAGTCACATTGTTTCTGTACTTCTTTGAATGAAACATAACTAAATTCCGTTTCGAGGGCTCAACCAATATTTACCTCGAGGGAACGCAATCTAAATTTTGTAAAAATCTTCGAGACCTCGTTCATACAATAAAAAAACTTTGAATGCTAATCAATGGGCCTGAGAACTCACCTGCAGCTGTTGCGACATTAAGGTAGTATACGTAATGAGCCCCTGCTCAAAAGTGATTTTACTCCCCAAGTTGTTTCACCTTCGGTGAATTTAATCTAACACAAAGTCCCATCAGGAGAATGTAAAATATAATGAAATGCATTAATTTAAAATTTACTGATTGGCGACAGTCTTTGAAAGGTAGAATGACATCGTTTGATGAAATTAAAATCTGGAAGCAGTCGGAGTTGGAGTTCAGGGTACTGCCAATCGCTCCCAATGCGATACCGGTGATGTCTATTGCCCAGCAAAAGGACAAACATCCTTGACATCGGTCCTTTAATTTGCGGAATCTCCGAACTCTAGTACTGGCGTACGGATTACGGAGTCTCGATCTTTTCTAAATGTTTTCCAGTTGGCGTCACAATTGAAACTTGATAACAATGCCCCGTGAAACTTCGCATCCATCGCAACTGTACCTGAATATCGGGCCCTGAGTTCTTGCGTTTCCTTTCGTTCCCTCCCCATTCCTTTCCCTTGAACCCTCCCTCGCCTGCACCGTACACTTCGACTCCTCCTCCGGAAGATGCGTATGGTGCGCTCCGAGTCCAAATGCTCGGCCACTTCCTCAGATATACCCAGGCGGAGCAAAGGATAACGCATTTAACGGAAGCTGTTGTACACGGAGTCAAAAGAATTAGCATTAGAAATTCCCCGGAGAGCTTGAAAAGAAATGCTTGTTCTTATTTAACCTGAAAATCTTCGCTACGAGTACAAAATAGTCCATTATACATACATATCCAGTAAGCAGTCCATTATTTCTCCTGTTTTAAGATGGCTTAAAATGAAAATCATAAAAATCCTCAAACCATTTAACACAAAATATATATTATGCACCTTTTCCAAGTTACGACCCCTCAATTTACAAATTACAGGGAAGTTGGCGTAAATTTAACGCGACAATCGATGATGTTCACTTGATATTCCCTCACCCCTTCTTCCTCGAGTATATTCAGGGCCCTCTGAAAGCACCTCCGAATCTTATTCCTCGAGAAGAGACATTTCATTTGCCACGGGGAGCAAATGAAAAGAGAATATTCCATTTTACTTCCAATTACGTAATATTTGGCTGGTAAATGGTTGTTTATCGGATAGCCGAAATAAACCAAGTAAGTTTTGACGTTTCCTCCCAAAAAATGTCGAAGGAGCTAGGTTTGTTTTTTACGGGCATCCTTCAGTTGTCATAAGATATTTGAATCATTGATCGTCATTATCCGCAAGTTATGCTATTTTTTACAAATTTCACGCAGACATGAATTTTGCTGGGAGTTATCGATGAGGGGAAATAATAATTGGAAAACTTCTGGAAGAAAACGTGTAAAATGGAAAATAACCTCATCATACGAAATAGACATCAGATTTCACACTCACCCTCGAGCAAAGGTGACTTATTGTGTACAATGCGAGGCATAACAATCCAATCCAGAAGCCGATATCTGGAGCAGAGAGGGCGAGGCTTGAAATAGCGACAAGTTAGCTCAACCGACGGGGAGACCGGACTGAGATATTTCTCCCCCTCTCATCGATATTTCTCCCCCTCTCATCGATATTTCTCATCCCCCAATGATCCTCAATTCTTACTTGACATTCAACCTCTCCTTTCTTGCCGTCTGCCTTTCCCGACGGTCGCCGCAATGACGAGTCATTTTCCCCGCGCGAAACCATTGCTTCCCGGAGAGGTTTCCGCGCATGGGTAGCCGGTACACTCTCTCCCGCGCGCACCAGTGCGGGAGATACTAGGTCTGTCCAAGGAGTAGTAGGACTGGTTCGATTAAAAAAATTATCGCCAGAATTGATATATTCACTGAGAATTCTTCGAAGTAGCACCCTTGTGCGTCCACACCCCGCTGCCAGCAGGTTTTCCACGACTCGTACACCTTTTAGACGGCGGCGCCCGGAATGCTGCTAAGCTCCCTCGTCACGGCCTTTTGTAACGCTTCCACCGAGCCGTGGTCACATTCTATCAGCGCGGATTTGAGGTGGGGGAAGAGGGAGAAGTTTGGTGGGGTCAACGTAAGGGCTGTAGGGCGGTTGAGGCATGGTCGAGAAGCTCTTGGCAGATCCGCATGCGAGTTTTCTTTTATTCGCCCGAGAGTACTCGCGGCTACAACTTTGGGCATACCTTTCTCATGCCCATGTTTTCGGTCACAAGTCGATGCACATCACTTTTAGGAATGCCAAGTTTATCAGAAACAATACGGACACTTACTCTGCGATCCCTGCACAGCAAAACCTTTACTCTTGCAAGATTTTCGTCACTTTTTGAGGTCGAAGGGCGTCGTGCACGTTCGGCATCTTTAACATCTTTACCCTCCCGAAACAACTTGTGCCACTCAAAAACACCCGATCATGGCGTTATCACCGTAAGCTGCCTTAAGTCTGACATAGCTGTTATTTCCGCTTTTCCCTATTTTCACTCCAAATTTGAAAGCGTAGCGCTGTTCTAGTAACCGGTTCATGACAGAGCGTAATGAGGTCACGTTATAGAGGTTTAGCAAACGAACGATTCACACTCCGCAAATGCTGGGAGCCAAATGCCACCGGCCTCCAGCCTTTCCTCTGACTCCCCTTCCTGGAATCCATCGAGAGAAACCTCCGCCCGTCCGTCTGTCTTTTCGGGAAAAAATAAGTCATACTACTTTTGGGACAGACATTGTAGATGCACGCCTACACGAGGGTAATGTAGGAGCCTTTCTTCCCTCACGACTTCCCCGGGATGCTCTTCTGTGCTGGTTTAATTAATTTCCGAATCCAGCCAAACCCCCTTTCTCGTTTGAGTATTCGTAAACCTCTTCCCTGTCCCCATTCTCCTTTTCCTCTCCCTCTCTATCCTTTAATTTCAACAGCCTCTCTCCCGACTCGATGCCCCACCGTCCTATAACCCCAACATAGTATATATTGCACGACTTGCCATTGAGACTAGCGATGAAATTGAAGCCCGAAATTTTGTGTTCCACGTGGAATATTGCTGACATGTATCTTATAAAATAAAGGAAGTAGGAGACATTTTTGGAATCCGGTCTATTTTGACTTGAGAGGATATCTCTCTAATTGCCAATGTTGATATATTTATTTTCCTAGGATATCATACGGCCGTTTTTATTAACGAATGGAAGATATGGTACAGGGATTCGATGTGAGCCCAAATTTGTTAAAATTTTTGTAAACAAAAGCAAAAGAAAATAAGTGTCATTTTGCCATTCACGCCTGCTAGTTCAATACCCATCTAGGTCAAACGCCAATCTAGTCAAAAGATTTCTTGAAAAATCTTCTTTAGATGTTTGACAGATGCATCACCTTCCTATTCAATTACCTAAGCGTTACTTATTCAGAGATTCGATAACGTCCAAAGTGGGGATGAATTATGAAGCCCGCGCATTATAGTTCATACCCACTCTTAAGTACCAGGAGACTGACTCCGCGTATGATAAGCTTCTGTAGTAGAAGTAGTTTTTAGGGGAGGCGACCGACAGGTCAGGTCATTTGCACCAACAGGGATGAACGGGATAGGAAGGGTGGAGAGAAACCCGGAGTCGGCATTAGCCTACTTTTATCGAAAGGCGCCGAGGGGTCTGCAGTTTGACGTCCCATCCGAACACTATTCGTACTCACTCAAAGTGCTCCCCAAAAAGCACCTCAAGTATTCATTTATTAATTTATCGAATTAATTGGGCGAGGTTGAGACTTATAAGTCCCTTCTTCCACCTAACCCTTACATTACACACATTACGTTGAAGACAATTACATACAACCAAGCCCAAGATGGAGGAAAATCCATCTAGGCGGGAATCGAACCCGTAACCTCTGGGTTGGTCCGCGAGGACGTTACCCCGCCGCCACCGGGGCTGGCAAGTAGGGATTTGATGAGGATTACCATTGACAAATATCTGCCGTCTCCAGGATTCGATCCCGGGACCTCTCTGCGGGAAGCCAGTACGTTAGCCACCGCACCATCCGATCCTTGTTAAGCATGCGGTGCGCACATTTTTAATTCACGTTACTTTGTGTTCCGAAAGAAGCGAAATATTTTAATTTTTATAGAAATATTTTCACCCAAACATGGGTTTCCTCTACCGTAATTCCAGTTTATTTCCACTGCGATAGGCCAGGTTTAAAAGGGCAATAGAAAGACAGTTTCCGGAGGAATCGAAACGTCACTACAAAAATTATTCTCGCATATAATCAACATGTGACGGCCGAGCTCGATGGCCTAGTGAGCAAAACACACGGGCGACAGAAAATTTCGCGTATGTTGCCTCCGGCGGGCATCACCGAATTGACACTCCCATCATCAGCAAGGTGTCGATACGGATTCGCGGGAGTCAAGTCAATGCGGTGGCTAGTGTACTGAATTTTCCCACTTCGAGGGTCAAATACCGGTAGTTACAGGGTGTTCAGTGATATTCAGATCCCTATTTGAGTGATATGTGGTGAACACTTTGAGTGGAATCCGCCGAACTCCGGATGAGACGTTAAATAAAGTTTAAAAAATTTACTCCCTTGACGCCATTCGCTAAAAGACGGCCAAATGGATGCCGGGTTTCTCTTCACCTTTCTTCATCTATTTTCTCATTAATTCTACCTCTACTAAATTAGCCACTGATTCTGGGACTTCGCAAATGTACTCAGCTGATAGCCGCCACACCTAAACACTTCGAAAACTATTTCGAAAAAATAAAAACACAAACCGTAATACAAGTCGTTTTACAACTAAGTTGGCTACGATGGAAAAATTGAGGACTTAATTAACGCCAGACTACATTTTTATCAATGTTACCAATAAAGCGGTTTTCACACGGACCATCATAGAGGATTTTTTACAGGATGATGTAGGGGTTCGAGAAGGGAGATCCGAAAAATACGCTGCTAAAACTGGAGAAAGTAAAGAAGAAGAACCACTTGGAGATAAAAGAAAAACGAAACAAAGGTTATGGCCAGTGACAGAAGACCAGAAGGCAGGATTGATATCCATCTGGTGGAGTGGAAGTCATCCATGACAAGGGAAGCGGAATCGGCGACGTATTTTATCTTTAGTGCCCGCCCCCCCTACCGCAAGTGCATACGTTGTGTTTCGCCACAGCCGTATCTCGACACCAGTGACTTATTTAAAAAATTGAGGCATACTACAGGGGTGCCCTTTCCTCACAAACTCAATGCTTTACACCTCGCCCTGGGGAATTATACTCCCATAAAATCAAACCCCTCTTATTACACATAAAATCTGTTTTCAATTATATGTTGTTGTAATTTGAATTAATTGCTCTGTGTTAGAATTAATGTATGTTGTGCGAGAATAGTCCTTGTTCTAAGAAAACAGCCCTTTATTTTTCGAATACATCTCTTATTTATCAATATTGCTTAAAGCCCTAGTGAGAAGCTCTAACAACAATATAGATTATCAGTGGGCTTTAACGCTTTAATTAATATTATCGCCCAATCACTTCGCTTAAAAAAACACAGCAGTTTAAAAAAAAATCAAATTGCATTCATCTCAAAATTATCAATTTATTTTTTGGGCCCCAAAAATCTTGAATGACGAAGTTTGCATCATTGAAATTTTTATTGGAGCCATGCCTTACCTGTGGGCATGAAACGCAAAATTATTCGCATGATCATGCCAAATCATGAGTGAATTGAAAAAGAATACGATTCAGGTTAGCATAAATATTTGATAAATGAAAGAAATATATCTCCCGTTATTACTTCATGCGCGTGCTCATCCGCGTACTCATTCGCAGTACGTGCTTTAATCCAATTACCATTGTGCGTGGCGCTAGTTACGGATACACGCACCGGTGGAGCGTCCGCAGATATCTGCCATTCGGGATAATAAATCCTACCGAGCGAACCATTAGAGGGCAGCGCGCCGCCTTAAGGGTGCCTTTCCCTCGGGATAACTTTCACGTTGGCCTAGCCCGTGTTGAGGTCGAATTACGTTGGGTCAGTAGTTTCGCTCCCCCTTCACCCGTAACTGGGAGACGCTGATTATCCGGGTCGGCTTACTCTGTTGCCCCAGCTAGATTAATAATCAAAGCATGAGAGTTGAATCTTCGAACGTATCACAACTACGACAGCCCTATTCATGGAAGATTGAAGAACTCCCTTCCCATTCCCAGAGTATATCTACACGTATTTTCGGCCAGTGCGTTCGGCCACGAGGGAGACACCATAAAAAGAGAGGTCATGCGGAATTTAAAAGAAAGAAGGGAAAATTCTACTATCACATGGACTTGCAACTCTTAGGGTCCGACCCTAAAGTCACAGGGAGGGAATGTGACACACCGTAGTAGGCACGGACAGCGTGAGGCGTCCCCCTCCCCCCCACAAATAGAGACAAGGGATGGAAGGAGAAGCTTGAAAACAACAAAGAACAGAGAAAACCCGGCAATATTGTAGCGAGCACTGCAGTAATCAAATGGCAGTTCCATGCGGTCATGCGGGAGGGGATTTGACAACAAACCACCCGAGATTAGTGAAAGTGCATGCATTTGAGTAGAACTAATTATTGCCTAGACGCTGTGGGTGGCAAGTGGAATTTTTGCTATCCATAACCCTGCAGTTACTATCCTGTATTGTCCGTTGGAAGAAGGAGTTCTTGAGTCTGCTAGTTCTGGCATTTATTTCCCGAATTTTATATTCATGATCCAAGCGACCAGTGTATTGTGGAGTGCGAATAATTTGGGAGACCTCAGCGCTGAAACGTGCGGCTCTGCATCTGTGAACTGGAAAAATCGAGATCCCTATGAGTATGAATTTGGTCAGCAAGAAGACATGAGGGTATGATCGGAGAAGATATGAATGGTTTCCCCATTCTTCCCGCGAAAGGGCAATTTCAGAATGTAGAGGAAAGCGTCAGATGTAACCCAATAAGGACGGAAACATTCAGCAATGCTCAAAATATAGCTATGGATATGTGTCCGAAAGAGTAGAAAATCAGATTTACCACCGCCAGTATTATAATAAAGAGAAAATCAGACTAAAAGAATAACTCTATGGACTGATAATATCGGTAAACCATTATTCGAAATCCAAGAACCTTTAGAATTAAGGATTTATCGAAGAGATGTTCCGTCCGGAGAGGGAAAGGAAGGGAGACAGTCCGAAGAATGAAAGTGAAGAAGAATTTGCAGAGATAGAGCGAGGAGTAAATTATTATAATTTAGCAGCCTTAATATTAAGGTAGCCTTTGGATGGGCACAGACCACACTACCACATTCCTCAGCCTTGCCAACAAACCTGCACACGATAAAAAAACTGTTCTCCAATTCCGCCTTCTCTTTCATTCTGTCCCATCTACCTATCCTTTCCCTACCTCTATATCGCTTACCTAACATCTCTCCCTCTTTAACAGTCTTCAGTATTCAATCACAAATCAAAGTACTCTGCATCCATTTTTCCTACCTTCTTTGAATTTCTCCCAAAAATCTCCTCTCCTCCCCCACCATTCCCTTTTACTTCTTCATATTCTTGTTCTTAAACAAACACAGTGACAATCAATTTTACGGTCTCGGCTATTTCGTTTCCCATCATAATTTTACAGCACACGCTTACGTTCAATATATTGAGTACGCAAATTTCATCGAGCACTCGCGCGGCAGTGGACTATTGTTTAACGCAATGGCTTACCCCGACTTTTCCATAGACAAATTGGAGAAGTATTCTTTTATCTGTGAAATGGGAATCGTTTGACTACCATTCGTGAACCAGTGAATTGATGACCAATTAAATCAAACATTGAAGCACCCCGTTGTTAATTAAACGTTACAATGTTCCATACCAAGTCAGGTTAAAAGGATTGAATTTGAAAATCCATGTCGATAAAAAATTTGCTGAGGATGGGATATGGATCGAACTCTGGGTAAGTTGATTTGCATTTGATTCAAGGGGAAAGGCCGAACATTTTTTCCCCGCCGTAAAAGGTTCCAATTACCTGTTTAGGCTGGGGAGGATGGCGCCAGCTTATTAATGTTAAAGGAATCAGAGTTGAAGGGGCTACGAAGCTCTCGTTCGGATCGCGCGGAAAACGCAGCGAAGCAAAATACCACCGGGAAGAAGGGGGGCGGGATAAGGCTGGGGTGGAATGGGGAAGGCAACGCAGCCTCCTCTGGCCTCTGGTTCCACGACCTATGGCATTGTGGCGGCGCTTGCGTTACAATGGACTAATTGGGCCGTCTAATTAACTTCTTCCTCGATAAAAGTAAAAAACATATTGAGTGCCGTGAATTCTATGGATATTGCGTTTTGTAGACCGTTTGATGCCCTTAGACCTCTGGAATATTGGAAATACGTTTATAAGTAGGTATATACCCTCAAAGGGGGTCATTCAAATTAATAATAATCCATCTATCCTTTTACTAAATTGCAGAAGGCTCAAAAATTAGACGGCGGATCTCGAGCACATTAGTCTTTCTCTTTCTGGAAAGTCCGGAAGTAAAAAGTCAAGATCTGTGCTAACACTTAGAGATAAGTCGGGTAAGATAATAGTTGACACAGAAAGGATCCAAGAAAGATGGAAGGAATATATAGAAGCACTATATGGTAAAGAACTTAGGCCAACAAGGTTAGACATAGAAAAGGAACATGATGTAGAGGAAGATAGCTCATGTCCAGGCATTCTCGACAATTAGATAGAAAGGGCATTAAGGGAGATGAAATCAATTAAGGCCGTGGGGGTAGACAACATTCCTGTGGAAATGGTCACTGTTGCAGGAGGATAAACGTAGATTGGAGGCTTTTGAAATTTGGTTGTGGAGAAGTTGAGAATGTAAATTGGACGGAAAGGAAAACAAATGAGGAGGCGCTCGATATATTGGGGGAGGAGAAGGGATTGTAGGTAGAAATCCAAAGGAGACAGGAAAAATGGATGAAGGACTACTATGAAGGATACTATTATTATAGTACATCGGTAGTGGGATATTGAAAACTTTAATAGAGAGGAGAATGGGGAAAAATGAGGAAAGGGTTGGAATAGAATAGGGGTGTTGGACGGAATGAAGGTAGGAAGGAAGTACACAAAGATGAAAAGGGATTTGTGGTAGAGTAGGATGTTGAGTTGTGTTTTTACGGGAGCTACAAAATAGTTATCTGGTGGTTTTAACTATCCAAAACCTACATAAACTGGTTGACTACATAATAATAATAGCTGAAATATGGTGTGTTCTTTATTTCAAAAATATCCTCTTAACTTCGACTAAACCATTAATCTCATACTAAAGATTCGTCTTTAGCAAAAGAATTATTATATTAACAGATCATAAAGTCAAAGTCCTATATCATATTCTGGCTTATATTTTAAACATCCTCTTAGACTACGAATATCGCTTCATGGAAGCTAAATTTCCCAGCTGCGTCGCAATTTGTTAAGATAATATTCTTAATTATTGTTGAATGCGAGTATGGAGAGTTGATTAATCTTTCAAGTATTTCGAAAAAGCTTAAATTCGGGATTTGTTTTGACTGGAGGAGATTTATTCCGTCAAGTTCTTTTGGAGGAATGGATGGCGAATAATAGCCTCAATCACGCAGTCTCCAATTATTTTTAAACCTTCGGTAAGGCTCATTTAGAATATGCATGTAGTGCACGGGATCTGACCGAAAAAGGCCTGATTCGGGAAATTGAGAAGGCTCAACGCAGGGCAGTCCGTTTCGCTAAAACTGTTATGAAAAAACAAAAACTGTCACGGAAATGCTTCTGGCGTTCGGTTGGGAATCATAAGAAGAAAGACGATTCAATGCTAGGTTGCTTACTTACTTCATTACGATTCAATGCTAGGTTGCTTACTTACTAAATCAATTCAGATCCGCGTGCCTCAGTGCCGAGGTATCACGAATTATTCACAATCTAACATTGGACGCTTGGATCATGAATATAAAATTCGGGAAATAAATGCCAGAACTAGCAGACTCAAGAACTCTTTCTTCCAACGGACAATACAGGATAGTAACTGCAGGGTTATGGATAGCAAAAATTCCACTTGCCACCCACAGCGTCTAGGCAATAATTAGTTCTACTCAAATGCATGCACTTTCACTAATCTCGGGTGGTTTGTTGTCAAATCCCCTCCCGCATGACCGCATGGAACTGCCATTTGATTACTGCAGTGATCGCTACAATGTTTCCGGGTTTTCTCTGGTCTTTGTTGTTTTCAAGCTTCTCCTTCCATCCCTTGTCTCTATCTGTGTGGGGGGGAGGGGGCGCCTCACGCCGTCCGTGCCTACTACGGTGTGTCACATTCCCTCCCTGTGACTTTAGGGTCGGAGACTAAGAGTTGCAAGTCCATGTGATAGCAGAATTTCTCTCTCTTACTTTTCAACTCCTCATGACCTGTCTTATTATGTTTGGGGCCTTGGCATAAATGGTTGCGGTTTATTTTTATTCCCTTTTCTCGTGTAACTAATTTATTTGGCTAATTAACCATCGTCTTCAATTGTCTTCCTCCAGTATGCCTACAAATTTGCACCCTATTGGATACATTTTTTTTCTATATTCTTAGGCGTATGTATATGTTAGTCGATAGTACATGTATTTGGATGCGTGTAAGTTAAAAAGGTTTTCGCATGAAAATATACGCCTTGTGGGTGTAGATTAGCGTGAATTTGTAGTTTTGCATGTGGTTGTATCGACTTTTACGGGTGATGACTTAACACCCCCCGCCACCCTCCCCTGTGGTGACTTGCGGGGTATTATAAAGATGAATGTGACCACTGACGTCTACTGATGAATACCTACTCCATTGTGTACAACTGATAGGATTACGTGCTTAATGAGCTTCACGGGTCTTTCGAGGTTCAGGAAAACATGAGAGTAGGACAGGATTTACTTTCGATTTATTTTTTCCAAAAGGTCATAACCATGCATACGTGCATGTTTACACTCGGACGAAGAGTTATAAAAATCTTTCATGCTACAAGAAGAGAACGGGGTTTCAGCGAGAGCTTCCTTTCCACCCAAGACCTCCACGCGCCCCGAATGAAGAGAGAGGAAATTAGGCCGGCTTGTTTTTAAATCCCGGAGCTGAAAAATAAGCAATCCGTCTTCGCACATTCCCTTTCCTTTTCGTTTTTCCCCAAACGCCGGGGCTGGGAAGGGGATAAAATGAAAAATCCCTCAGCCTTGTGTTCATTCTTAAAAATCCCGAGTTCGCCGGTTCTCCGGCTACGTGACGTAATGGCGCTGCAGAGAGCGGGAACGCGCGGAAAATGATGGTTAGTAGTGGGGGGAGGGAATGTGGAATGGCAGGTGACGTAAGGGGGAAGGGAAATTTCGTATTGTTCCGTTCAGGGCAGCACGTAAGCACACTATTGAGGTGGTATTACCGATCCATTTAGATGATTCGATTCACGTGATTTGATTCATGCCAATGACTCGATCTTTCGAATCGTTCATGATGAACCAAATTACCGCAATGAACCGAATAAATCCACGCGTCCGTGGTCGCTATGACACATCCCGTCATTAAGCCAACCTATCTCTATCACCCATTTCCATATTTGGAATGAATGTTAAATGAAATGCTAAAATGAACATATTTTTTGTCTAGCAGTATTTCAAAAGCAGGTTTAAAACATTAAAAGCTATATGCTGATAATTATAGAAATAAATAAAGTATTTTGCCCATGTTAAATGCTACAAACAATAAAAGTTATAATTTAGTTAATTTACTCAAAATAATAGGTTAGTTTCTGACAAAATTTTCCTTCATTATTACACATGGGTCGATTTTTTTTCGTTGCTCCATCGCCTTCCCAAATTCAATGAAATTCCCACAAAACACTCTAAGTCAGCGTCGTAACGTCCCCCGCGGTGCGCCCTGGTTCCAACTGGGGTGAATATACATAAAGTCGTATTTGTGAATCGTCCATCCAGAATGCGTAGAATACTAACTAATAAGTGTCTGAATTGCATGTGTGCTTGCCCTCTTTCGACGTATTTTCTTGTCCTCTTTGTTTAGGCATAGGAATAGCTGCTAACTATGTAATAATCGTAATATATGTTGCCATGTGGCATGGTTGGTGTTCGGTCGCCCCCTTTCCACGCGTTTTTTTGTGGATCGTGTGTGTGCCAGGTACATGAGGATATAGAGGGAATGTATTTAGAATCCCGGTGACCTATCACCCGCTGCCACACGTCCTTACGACGGTTAGCGGAGTAGTATGTAGATGTAGAATGACACTGTTTGTATGACCCCCCCCCTTGTGTGGAGTCCCGGGAAACATTTCATTCATCGTTATTTTGGTTCTGAGATTTATTACGCTATTTTTAATAAAAAGATTTTTTTGAAGTATTCTCAAATTTTGGACCTCGTAGGAAAAAAATATTTCAGTGCAGTACAATGGTGAATTTCCCATTAAAAGGCTTACTTGCGTACTTTATCGCAAAAATCAGCCAGCAATGCAAATTAATGTATTCTAATATATGTTGATTAAAATTAGGAAAAAACCGAACAATTACCCACAGCCTTCCAAAAAATATACTGGCACCCTTCCTTCCGTTTTGATGCTTCATTTTATGCCCGATGCTTGAATTCAGAAACTTTCCGACCATCCATGCGGCACTCCTCTCACTACGTTCTCCATATCACGACTCATATCATGGATCCCACGGTGAGTCCAAATGCTTCAACTGTCCTCGATCGTCTAACTGACGTTATGCGGCGCACCGTTATTGCTTTCGTTCTTTTTGAACTTGCTGGAACAAAGGTCAAGGTTTTAATTCGCGCGGTCCATCGTGCCCACGAGTCGTTCGTCGTGAACGACTCATTCAAGGAGGGTGGCGAATAGCACGAATCAGCGAATCGGTCGGGGGGAGGTGACCGCGGCGGGAGCTGGCGGAGTGAGTGACGGAGCTCACGTAGGAAGCTGACTTCTCGCTAGCCGGCAGGCGTTCCGGGAAGGGGGGAGTGTGAAATTATTGAGGGGAGAGGAGGGAGGGCCGGGGCGGATGGGGATATGGGAGTGGATGGGCATCCGAATAACATTTCGAACGGGACACTTTCGCTCTCTTAGCGGTCAATCCACTTGACGCGGGCTGTTAACCTTCTGATGAGGCGGGCTTATCCTACCCATAACCTTTCCGCGAATATTGTTACCAGTCTTTGGGTGAGAGCTTTGTCATCCGTGACGATTCGCACGTGATCGAAATCTCTCTGGAGTGTGCCGAAGATTTCGCGCCAGCCAGCGATTCACAGACTTTCCCAAGCATCGGGCCGCAAAACGAATGCTCTTCCGAGCTTGCGGGCCGCATCAGGAATATTGCAACGAAAGTGGTAATGACTTAGTGCATTTGAATGATTTTGTTACATTATTTGGTATGTAAAGTAACTAAAACGCAGACGTTTTAAATTGAATTTAATGGCGAAAAAGTTAAAAAAAAGTATTTCAACGTAAAGAGAATAAATTATATAGTAAGTCACGTGAAGTTTCAAGTGACATCCAATTTAAAGAAATAAACATCAGAGGTCGCCAGCTGCGCTTTTTTTTGCACCACTGCTTTAAGGCACGGTAGCCATGAAAATCATCCGTCGCAAAAAAATGAATCCATCGAAATCGAACATTAATAATATGTAACATAATAATTCAATATAGTGTATATTAAAATCTCCACTCAGACATAAGCACAAATAATTATTTGTATATTGAAATATTCAGTGTTTTTACGCACATTAAGAAATTTTACGTGATAATAACGTAATATATTATTTGAATTCTGTCCATCTACATCTACATAGGTAAACAGTCAAATTTGGTGTAAAAGATAGCATTTTACCAAATTTCAGCATCCTACGTCTCATACAAGTACGAGCTAAGCATTTGATGACTGATTTTGAAGCAAACAGTCATTTTTATGTAAAAACAGTCATGTCACTGAGTAGGAACCTGCCTCTTCGACATCAGGCATTAAAATTAAATTGTAATCTCTGAAGGTAAGTTGCACGACGTACACTAACATGGAGCACATAATACGATATTTTAGGTACATTTCATCAAATACTGATCAATTTATGAGACGATTTTTTTAAATCAGCAGTTACATTTCGTTTTGATTTAGGCAAAATAAGTAATTACTCCTCATTATGAAAGCGGTCAGTAAGTAGGAGGTTGGGTCGTCGAGGCACCTAAAAATTAAATTAGTACTTGTCGAGGAACTTTAAAAAAAGTTAAACTAAAGGGGGCTGGGTCAGTGGTCTCAGGTTCGATCCCAGGTGGTTCTCTGGCTACATTCAGCTTCGCACAAGCTGTGCGATTATTCCATGTGCCAATTCTTCCTAAGAAACCGCAGACGGAACGGGGTAACTTTCTCCTCCACATGCCCTGTTAACATGCGCATTTCCCACGCTGAATAGTTTAGGAAACAGTGAACTCAACCCCCAACTATCAAACCAACCTTCGGGTTTGTTTGATGGTTGGAGGTACGTTTTGCCCCTCGAGACCTAGAAAGGAAATCGCACATAGAAGGGGCTATGGGATGTCATTCCTACCTGGAGTGATAAAGACAGGCGCAAGATCGGATGGAGTGAAGAAGGTTAATACCACAGTAAACCATTCTATGGATATTTGAACAAAGAAACAGATATATTTAGCATCTATTAATTCGAATATTTCGCGAATCAATATGCGATAACGTAATTTCAATCACGGATTGCATGATCACTTCTCGGAATGCAGCTCACACGGCTCAGACTCTACGGATCTGCGCGGAAATTTAATCAGGGCCCATGACAACAAAGTTTGATGCAATTCGTAGAGATTGCGAGACGCTGCACGCATAGAGGGTGTTTTCATTTCCTGAAAGGCGTGGAGGCAATGCCCCCTGAAGCAAAACTCTTAAATAGCCTCGCGACAAATGTAAAATGTTTCTGCGTATTTTTAACGTAGAATGGATGATTTGCTCTTAAAAATTACGTTGTTGGCACGCAGTGATGCCCTCAGTTGAGCAATTTGTTGATTCCCCTCCCACCTTGGCCTTCTTCCAACAATGCTTTAAAATCACTATTGTTCAAAACAATACTTGTAGAATCCCTAGAAAAACGATGCCCAAAATGAACGATGTAATGATTACCATTCGGACGCATTTGAATGGTGGATTTGATTTGCGGATTTTTTTCACACGCTAAAGTGACTTAGGAGGGCTTCCACCAAGCAAAAAAGGAGATAGCAAAAACTAGCTGAACTTTAATTAAAACTCCTAATATCTGAATGCCATACCCTATGAGCCGTCGCGTGGCTACGAATCAAAGGTTTTTAAAGTGCCTTTCACAATATACGGTTTTTCGTCGAAGAGTAATGGTTCGTAAGAGTAATGGCAGGCGATAAAGAGACTTTTCGCATGCTTATCCTCTTTCTTTGTCAACGCGGATTCTGCGGAGGGATAATAAGTAAATATAGCAGTACTGGATTCTATTCGTCAAATTTCATCAGGTTTGTTCAATCTGCCGATATAACAAAGGGACCTAATGCTATACTCAGTGCTACATGTCTATCGGAGAGCTCTGTGTATTTTTAGAAACTTAATGAAATCTTTGTTCTCTTCCAGTCCGGTGGGACTCCCAGAGAACAAAATTAAGCATTATATAAATGACATTTTCATCGGCAAATATCACCTTTTTCAGTCGTACGCACAAAATGGCAAACACGTCCTAACTCTACTTGGAATAGAATTTTTTATAAGTAGTTGAGGCTTATGAAGTTGTAAACTTAATTCTTCAAAGTGATTTGTTCAAGGCTTTCACTAGTACAATCCCATTTTCCACTTAGACATCAACTATGAAAGTTCATTCTCCTAAATTAGGACTTATTTCATTTTATAAAAATAAAGTTTTGATTCACCCTGAAATACTTGCATTTTAATGACACATTGTGTTATACAAACTTCACAACCCGTCATTTCGCATTCAGTTAGCTAATTTTCTCCGAAGTACGTGGAGAGCCAAAGTACAATTATTTCCGAAAATATGTGCCGAAATTTAAATAATAACTCTCAGCAAAGCATTTACATCCCTGGAAAATAATAATGCATATATATATATGTGTGTGTGTGTATATAAATATATATATATATATTATATATATATATAATACCTTGATCAAAAAGTTCCCGGAATAACCACCGTGTGGCGCTCCCATCGTTCCGATTTGAGTTCTGTTTTTTTTGTTAAATTGGTACATCTGTTGTTGATATTCCCTTTAAATCTTAGTGTCATAACTTGACATTTGCA
>NW_027287317.1:1307723-1445223 GCF_022747635.1 Hetaerina americana
ATAGTAATGTTAGTGGTATTGTGATTTTACTCGCGATATCGGGAAAATGCATACACCAAGTCTTGCATGATATAGGCAGGTTAGGCAAGAATGATAATAATAATAACAAGAGAGCCGGATTACGGGTAAAATGCGAAATGGACATGTTTTTCCTCGGACAATGAGTGAATAAATCATCAATAGAAAACTAAAATAAAATTAAAGCATGAAAATTTATTCCTTTAATAGAAATTGCGTTTTTCAGCAAGTGTCTTGTGCCATAACATCCGCCACGACGCGCCTCCGCGACGGCTCGCCGGCTATTGCGTGCATATAGATGAAAACCCTCGAAAAACAAAGTCTGAGGCACCGAACTAAAGTGACTTTATCATTAAAGACTTAACACTTAGTTCCAGTACCTAGCTGCAGACCGGAAATTGCTTTTCTAGCTCAGAGAATTAAGTGATTTCTACGATTTATGACAAAATCAATGATTGGAGCGGATTACACCAGAATTTCAGTGCCCTTTCAACGCGTGCGAGGAATATTAAACTTCCCCGAAGAATGTGACAATTGAACCAGCAAGTATTTTTGCCTTTGCGCATGTATCCCTTCAGTTGAATCAATCTTGAAAACTATACTTCTGTGTTTGGGTTTCCAAAAAATATCAATACCTAACCAAGAAAAAAAATGCTCTGAAGAAAGGCAAGAAAAAAGGCCATGAACTCTACTAAATGAGGCAACTTTGGATGCACGGGGCACTGGAGCACTAGCTTAAGGTAATGAAATCTGAGATTAAAATATAGACGTGCCCTCTTCCTTCCATCCTCCTGGAGATCAACTCTTAAAATTATGGAGAAAATTAAAGAAATTGATGTGAAATGCCAAAAAAATTTTACCAATGTGTCACCTACAACATTCTTCCTCGTTAAGAAAAATTTCTTTTAGTACGCGATGCAAACATAAATATGGTTCTAACATTTTAGTGAAGGAAGGAGGTTTTTAAAGTTGTTGAGGTGGAATATGGAACGGGATTTAGTGTTTCCACCCTTCTCCACGCTCGCTTCTCTATAGAAAAAAAAAGTATATATATATATATATATATATATATATATATATATATATATATATATACATATATTATTAGGTAATCTACCGGTTAAGGTAGGTTTTAGGATGGACACAAACTGCCAAACAAACATTTTATTACTCCTAACATAACACAAAATCCATCATCCTACTCTATATCAGGTCCCTCTTCATCTCTGGGTACTTTCTTCCTCCCTTCATCCCGTCCAACATCCCTATCCTGTTCCTTCCCTTTCCTCGTTTGCCTAACATTCTCCCCTCAATTACAGTCTTCAACATCCCGCTGCCGGTCAATACCCCCTTAAGCCACTTCTCCTGCCTCCATAGGATTGCTCCCAACAAACCCCTCTCTTTGACCACCATACCAAGTACTTCCTCGTTTGTTTTCTTCTCTGTCCATTTCACCTTCTCCATTCTTCTCCACACCCACATTTCAAAAGCCTCCAGTCTACGTCTATCCTCCTGCTTCAATGACCACGTTTCCGCGCCGTACATAGCTACGCACCATATCAAAGTTTTTACCTGACCTGTTCTACCTGCTCTAGCTTTTGCCCTCCTATTCTAATGTTAAGCTTAGCCTTTTTCTTTCTAGAAAATCGCATAACCTTTGTTTTATCAATATTGATTCTCATCCCTTACCTGTCGCACTGAATTTCCAATTCCCTAAGCAATGCTTGCAGCCCCTTGGCTGACTGACAAACTAAAGCTTGGTCATCAGCAAACCTAACTGATTTTACGAATTCCCCGCCCACTTTCATTCCTACCTCCAGTTCTTCCCATTCCTCTTTAATCATTTCCTCTGCATACAGGTTGAACGGCAACGGTGATAATGGGCAACCCTGCCTTACACCTCTTCCTAACACTGCCCAACCGGACCCCCGTTCCCCACTCGCGCCTGAGCAGTCTGAGACATGCTGGACATAATCCTATATATATATATAGGATTAGTTTAATGAGTTTTAGAATGAATTTAATGAGAATTTAAATATGTAAATTTGAGATTTAATTTAGTTGAAGTAATATATATTTTTCACCTCTAAAGAATATTCTCTTAAATCCAAACAAACCGTTAATCCCATCGTCCAGATTTGTGTTTTTTAGTAGAAGGCTTATAATATGAACAGATCATGAACTCAATTTCTTTTATCATATTCTGGCTCATATTTGAAACATTACCTTAGGCCACGAATTATGGAAATAAAATATCCTCGTTAGGTCGTATTTTACTTTAGTCATTTTTAAAATTTAAAAAAATGTAAATACGGAGAGTTGACTAATCTTTCAAGTGCTCCTGAGCGGCTTAAATTCGAGACACTTATTAATTGGAGGAGATTTATCAGTCGAGGTCTTTTGGAGGATGGGTTGGCGAATAAGCCTACTCACGAAGTTACGAAATTATATGCAATCGACCACACGGTTGTTGTTGCTATGATAACGTATATTAATTGAGATAAATTGATATGAGAGTCATTTTAAGGACGTCCCATTCTACGCGAGCAGTGTCTGAAACCATAATTGGGCCCTACTACCAGCTTTTTTTCAATCCTTATCCCATTTCCTTGTGTGCTGCACACTCTTTCACAGAGACAATTCAAACGCTTTGAGTGCTGATTACATCGGATGTTAAAACGCCGGCGACCAGCTTCATTCCCAACTTCCCCTGATACCTTCTAACCTCTTCATCTCGCACTTTCTGTTGCCACGGACACCCAAATTTAAAGCTAATTGTGAAACCTCACTCAGCTAAGGTTATTTTGTCTCTCATCAACCGAGTCATTTTGAAAATTAAATCCCAACAGAATCATTTTCCGTTCATTTTATTCCCAAGAAGCATTTAAATTGATTTTCAAGTTATTTCTACAAATAATTTTTTTTCTCCCGCGAAAACACGCCTCCAAACGCATTCCCATTGATCAATGAAAAAATGAATGATTGAGTAATATGACGAATAGTTAATTTACCCTAAACAAGTTGAGATCTAACTGGTTGAAGTCTTTTCATTTTCTTTTCTTTCGTTTCCAATTGGTATCAACCTGAAATGTTTAGGAGCATCCCCGTGTGCGTGAAAAATTATGTTTTAACGTGTTAAGTTATGCGCTCAACTTATCATAGTAATTGGAACACGTTGCGAAAAAAAAGTTGGCATGAAAACAAATCAGCAAGTCGAGAGTTACTCTAAAAATTAAATTTAGCGGATTAGCGCTAATCGCGACTGTTAGTACCCCTGGAAATGTTCTCAGAGACTAATTAAATCTATTAGACTGTTCTCAGCTTCACTTATTTTTATTGATCGGATCACGAACGTTAAATGGGGAAAGTAAGGGTCAAAAACCAATTGGTTCAAGCACTCCTTTTAACTTTCAAAGATAACCGATATTAGTAAATTGCATTAAATGCTTAAAAGTTTAAATTCGTCGAAAACATTAAAGTTGAAATTTCAAAAATCAATCAGTCACCAATATTCTCATGCCTCCAGTACCCATTTGGAAACAATCCCCTTCATTCATTTATCAGCTCACCGTTCCTCTTGACTCTCCAGCAGGCGATCGAAAGGGGAGGATTCAGGCTCCGTTTTCTAAATGGGAATAGACTCGTTCATTTAAATTATCCAAGAAAATCTTTCCTCTTTTAAACTACCCCGAACCCCCCCGGCCCACCTCCCGAGGTGCGAATAAGTACGGAAAACGAGTTCATTTCGAGCAAGTTAAAAATCGGAAGCCACCGCCGGGGTCGCAGTCCCTTCCCGTGGAGGGCAGCCGTGGTTCCCGGTAGGATAGGGGGGTGGAAATGGTGGCTGGGAAGGACAGGGGAGGAATGGAGACGGGGGCGGGGACGGAGAAGGCGTCCGCGCTCGCTGGAAATAGTCCCCCGCTCCCCCCTCCGTACCATGAATCCTCGCGCCACAACTCCCACCCCCCCCACTCACGGTCCCCACCAACCCCGCTCCTTCCCGTCCTCCCTTCCTCGAGTAGGAAATACAATTCGCCTGCATTTCGATCCTACCTTCCTTCCCAACCTCCGCACCCCCATGGCCTCCCCTCCCCGGATAACGGCCCGCACCCCCCCCCCTCCCCCCGAGAGATAGACGCGTACTGGGCTCGGACCCGCGGCGGGAAAAGATTCGAAATACGATAAGGGATCGGCGGGGGCAGAGGCGTGCACCGGGTGGGGGGATTGTGAATGACCGCTGTTCAAAGCATCCTCCCCCCTTCGATCCTCGCCTCGCGGACTGATATCTAGTATCCTCCAGGTATTAATCATTTTCACTAGCAGTATCCTACCGGTTTAGATTAGGGTTACGATGAAATCAATCACCACGTACTGGGAAACTTCACATCTTCATTCTCCTGTCCAATTCCAAAACTCCCTCTCACCCCCCATGCTGTTGCCCCATGCCCAAAGGCATATGTAGATGTGGTAAGTAAAGGAAAATCAAACCCAATCAAATTTCCTGGGGGTGAAAATTATCAGCAATATTTTTTAATTAAAACTTTTTGCAAATGCATCGAATGTATAAGAATACCATCGGGAGGTATCGGACAATGTGCTCACTCTAGAACAATCTTCTCGGATGCCGAGAAGTATGAATATTCAGGTGAATAATCGCTGTTATTCAGACAGGATCCTTCTCTTCTGTTTACCATCAGTTTTAATTGCCTTCGTGCAGTTACATGTACTCACATGTATAAGAATGCCATCTGGATGCATCGGAGAAAGTTCACTCTAGAAAAATCGTCTCAGATGGCGACGACATATGGAAGATAATACTCGAAAAAGTACCTGATGATGATATTATGCATTTAGACTCGGGTCGTCAATTAAAAACAGTAAGCGGAATCAACTTGGCTGTCATTTTTCTTCCGTAATTGAAAGTTCTGATGGAAAAGCTTTATTAGTAGCTAGTACTATTCCGCTGACGAACCCTATGGATTTAACACAGAGCGTAAATCATGGAGTCATACCAGGCACACAAACCCATGACAGCATGTATGACATGAAGTATTATGCATACTTTTTTTATAGATTGTGACGCCTGAGGTTTCCCAGGAAGTCTCGATGCTTAATGGATTACACTTGCTCATGATTAAATAATTTTTATCTTCCTCAAATTTAATTTTTTGGACGATTGATATCCTTGATTTCTGGAATATGTTTTGCTTCACAAACGTTCTTTCATAATTAACGAAGCAATTTACGTGTGTACGCTGTTCAAACAGCCTATCCCTGTTTCATCAGGAACCAATGGAAAACTTGATCGATGGAAACGTCAATAATATGAATAGATTGAGCGTAGCGTCCAAATTAGGGTAACTTAGTTGAATCAGACGTGATGCTGTGAAAGGCGAAAGTGATCGATTCTATCAAATAATATTGCACTGTTCCACTGCTGATAAAATATACTTCGACCTAGGACCTACTTCGTCATCTTCAGGCGACCTGAAGATGAGGAGGTAATGTCGAAATGTAGGTCTAAAAATATTTTCTAAACAATGTAACAGTGCTGTATTATTTATGACGAATTGATCATGTGGCAACGGATTCGGCTTAATTGAAAACTCATTTTGATGGTGGCTTTGGAGGGCTGCAGTGCGCGGCAGGGGTGACTCACTCTCCCATTGTGCATTGGATACACAATTGGCGAACGGGCTTTAAGAAAAATAAGAAATTTAAGAAAAAAGAAACTTCAAAAATTAAGGGATGCAACCTCATTTGAAGTTAAACATATGCGTGGGAACGGATCCGTTTAAACTGAGTCGTGTGAAATTAACGTAACGAAAAATATCTCCCATGATCATCACTTTAGTCGAAGTCGTTCATTTATTGGCTCAATCGCGAGAATCTTAAGCTCTCCAACCACGTGCGATCATAGACTTGCACTCTAGCTCCACAGGTGACCAAACATAAAATTATTGCGAGAAACGTGCACATTTGACGACAAACGGCAAAAAACGAGCGAAGGATTTGATGAATTTTCGTAGTCAATATCTAAGATTGATAATGTCACACTGTTCCCATTGGTCGATCTATGAGATGAGAAACGCTTACTGATTGGCTGAACTTGGACACACTACAGGGTTCGTCCGGAAAATAAGTGTACTGACCCCTGGGCCGGGCGCGCCGCTCCAGGCGCGCCCAGCACCGCTCTGACGGGCTGCGATTGGAGGGGGGTATGTTGGCAAGCGACGCTGAAAAAGGCAGTCGGCTCTGAGCTGTGGTGTAGTGAGGAGCTCTGTTAACGCGAACCTCCACGCTCGACCCACGTCACGGAACGCGATGCCAAAGTTTTTGGAGCAGCGTTATTCCATCCAATTTGCGGTAAAGCTTGGGAAATCGTCTACCGAAACTGTCGGTATGATTAACCAGGCTTACGGGGAGTCAGCCATGTCCAGAAACATGATCTTTCGGTGGCACAAGATGTTCGTGGAGGGCAGAGAAGAGGTCGACGACGAACCACGGCCTGGACGCCCATCACCGACACTCACCGACGAAAATGTGCGAAAAGTTCGCGATGTACTGAACTCTGATCGTCGTCTTAGTGTTCGGATGATAGCAGAGCAGTGTAATGTGCCAAAAACAATAGTGCACGAGATTATTAGGGAGCAATTACAGATGTGAAAAATTTGTGCAAAGTTGGTGCCGAAAGTGCTCAGTGATGATCAAAGACTCGATCGTTTGGAAATCGCGACACAACTTGCGGATCACTGCAAAAATGATCCACATTTTTTAGAGAACGTTGTTTCGGGTGAAGAGACGTGGATCTTTGAGTACGACCCGGAGTCGAAGAGACAAAGTGCGGAGTGGCACACCCCATCATCACCCCGTCAAAAGAAAGCTCGCATGAGCAAATCTCGGATCAAGGCGATGCTCATTGTCTTTTTTGACAAAAGGGGAGTCGTCCACTACGAATTTGTACCTGAACGACAAACTGTAAATGCTGCATTTTACGTCCAATGCTCGACAGGCTTCGAAAACGAGTCGCCCGCGTCCGGCCAGCGATCAAAAACATCTGGCGGCTGCATCACGACAATGCGCCGTCTCACACCGCGCTTGTCGTGTCGGACTTCTTGGCCAAGCACGGTGTGGCAACGCTACCGCACCCGCCCTACAGCCCGGACTTGGCACCACCGGACTTCTTTCTGTTCCCGAAGATAAAGAGGAGTTTGAAAGGAACACGATACGGGACTTTGGACGCCGTCAAAGAGGCCGTGACGACGTGTCTTCGAGAGGTTCCCGATGATGCCTTCGCGGGAGCGTTCCAGGAATGGGAACGCCGCTGGAACAAGTGTATCGACTCACAAGGGTCCTATTTTGAGGAATATTAGCTTAAGATATGTAAAAGTGTAATAATTTTTTTTCCCGAGCTCAGTACACTTATTTTCCGGACGAACCCTGTATGTCACAGTGGTGTGATGTAAGAATTTGAGCCCAAGGGTCAAGGCTGAGTTGTGTTCTTACGCTCAATGTAACCCGTTTTCAATTCCTCCTTATGTTTGGGGGATTTAAGGGATTACGAAGCCCCAAAACATCTCTTTAGACCGGGCGTCGGATTGAGTGGGACGGGAGGTTAATAAACGCTACCCGCAGGCTCTCGTGAAAGAACTGCTGCATGTCATTACTTAGTAATGACAAGGTCTGGGGTCCAAAGAGCGGCTAAAGATGCTCCATTTTGTCCCAGATTTTGCCAGGCTTCGGGTAATACGAGTATACTCCACTCCCGGCTTTGCCCCCAGGGATCACGGCTGATTAGTCGTATTCCTCAGGAAAACGAAAATGATATGAAGGAGGTCTCCCCTCAACACTGCCACAAAACTATCATACGAATAATACAGAGATGTATGATCAACATAAATAACATTCGTTAAAGGCTCTTCAAAAGTAAGCGTCCAAAGCACTTTAAGTCGGTCGCAAAGCGAATGAGGAAGTTGCCCAAAAGTTAAACGTCAAAAAAGGATTTAAACTTTTAACGTATTTTCCAGCATTCTGGAGGAATTTTTAATTGTTTGTGTAACTCTCTGATTGACTAATGCCCACGTGTTACCACCTCTGAAACACAATACACCCCGGAAGCATTTTTATCACCCTAAATACCCATTGATCAATCAAATCTCCAAGAAACCCCATTATTGTGGAATCTTTTCGAAATGAACATTAAGTGACACAACGGCAATCTCTAGGCCGAGAAATATTTAGACATTAATCGTTATGACTTACTTCTTTATTGTTTTAACTGCTGGGGTAACTCTCTGATTGACTTATGCCCACGTGTTCCATGCCCACCTCTGCAACATAACACACTCCGGAAGCATTTTTATCATTCTCAATACCCATTGATCAATCAAATTGCCAAGAAATTCGTTATAGTGTAATCTTTTCGAAATAAGGATTAAGTAACACCACGGAAATCTCTAGGCTGAGACACTTTTAGACATGAACCGTATTGGAAAAGCAATTCGCTCAGCCATGAAGCTGTGCTTTGTATCACATTCGTCGGCATTTCAATGACGCAGGTGTTTGAGACGCTACAGGTGGCCACTTGGGGAAAGGAATATGCCGACGTTTACTATGGCTGCGAGGAGAGGGATGTAACTAGATGAGTACATTCCTCAGGTTGAGTTATTCTCCGTTATAGTTTCGCTACATCCATTATTTGAGACGGTTTTGGTAATATCAACGGCGTGAATTATATCATCTGTAAAATACCCATTTAACTACCATTTGTTACTCTGCTAACAGATAAATGAGCATAAATGATAATTAAATTAATACTCTCTCATTAAAAAACCAACATATATCTCATTTCTTTCCGCGCTTATTTCATTGATTTGCATACAGGGTTCGTCCGGAAAATAAGTGTACTGACTCCTGGGCTGGGCGCGCCGCTCCAGGCGCGCCCAGCACCGCTCTGATGGGCTGCGATTGGAGGGGGTATGTTGGCAAGCGACGCTGAAAAAGGCAGTCGGCTCTGAGCTGTGGTGTAGTGAGGAGCTCTGTTAACGCGAACCTCCACGCTCGACCCACGTCACGGAACGCGATGCCGAAGTTTTTGGAGCAGCGTTATTCCATCCAATTTGCGGTAAAGCTTGGGAAATCGTCTACCGAAACTGTCGGTATGATTAATCAGGCTTACGGGGAGTCAGCCATGTCCAGAAACATGATCTTTCGGTGGCACAAGATGTTCGTGGAGGGCAGAGAAGAGGTCGACGACGAGTCTTCGAGAGGTTCCCGATGATGCCTTCGCGGGAGCGTTCCAGGAATGGGAACGCCGCTGGAACAAGTGTATCGACTCACAAGGGTCCTATTTTGAGGAATATTAGCTTAAGATATGTAAAAGTGTAATAATTTTTTTTTCCCGAGCTCAGTACACTTATTTTCCGGACGAACCCTGTATGTCACAGTGGTGTGATGTAAGAATTTGAGCCCAAGGGTCAAGGCTGAGTTGTGTTCTTACGCTCAATGTAACCCGTTTTCAATTCCTCCTTATGTTTGGGGGATTTAAGGGATTACGAAGCCCCAAAACATCTCTTTAGACCGGGCGTCGGATTGAGTGGGACGGGAGGTTAATAAACGCTACCCGCAGGCTCTCGTGAAAGAACTGCTGCATGTCATTACTTAGTAATGACAAGGTCTGGGGTCCAAAGAGCGGCTAAAGATGCTCCATTTTGTCCCAGATTTTGCCAGGCTTCGGGTAATACGAGTATACTCCACTCCCGGCTTTGCCCCCAGGGATCACGGCTGATTAGTCGTATTCCTCAGGAAAACGAAAATGATATGAAGGAGGTCTCCCCTCAACACTGCCACAAAACTATCATACGAATAATACAGAGATGTATGATCAACATAAATAACATTCGTTAAAGGCTCTTCAAAAGTAAGCGTCCAAAGCACTTTAAGTCGGTCGCAAAGCGAATGAGGAAGTTGCCCAAAAGTTAAACGTCAAAAAAGGATTTAAACTTTTAACGTATTTTCCAGCATTCTGGAGGAATTTTTAATTGTTTGTGTAACTCTCTGATTGACTAATGCCCACGTGTTACCACCTCTGAAACACAATACACCCCGGAAGCATTTTTATCACCCTAAATACCCATTGATCAATCAAATCTCCAAGAAACCCCATTATTGTGGAATCTTTTCGAAATGAACATTAAGTGACACAACGGCAATCTCTAGGCCGAGAAATATTTAGACATTAATCGTTATGACTTACTTCTTTATTGTTTTAACTGCTGGGGTAACTCTCTGATTGACTTATGCCCACGTGTTCCATGCCCACCTCTGCAACATAACACACTCCGGAAGCATTTTTATCATTCTCAATACCCATTGATCAATCAAATTGCCAAGAAATTCGTTATAGTGTAATCTTTTCGAAATAAGGATTAAGTAACACCACGGAAATCTCTAGGCTGAGACACTTTTAGACATGAACCGTATTGGAAAAGCAATTCGCTCAGCCATGAAGCTGTGCTTTGTATCACATTCGTCGGCATTTCAATGACGCAGGTGTTTGAGACGCTACAGGTGGCCACTTGGGGAAAGGAATATGCCGACGTTTACTATGGCTGCGAGGAGAGGGATGTAACTAGATGAGTACATTCCTCAGGTTGAGTTATTCTCCGTTATAGTTTCGCTACATCCATTATTTGAGACGGTTTTGGTAATATCAACGGCGTTAATTATATCATCTGTAAAATACCCATTTAACTACCATTTGTTACTCTGCTAACAGATAAATGAGCATAAATGATAATTAAATTAATACTCTCTCATTAAAAAACCAACATATATCTCATTTCTTTCCGCGCTTATTTCATTGATTTGCATACAGGGTTCGTCCGGAAAATAAGTGTACTGACTCCTGGGCTGGGCGCGCCGCTCCAGGCGCGCCCAGCACCGCTCTGATGGGCTGCGATTGGAGGGGGTATGTTGGCAAGCGACGCTGAAAAAGGCAGTCGGCTCTGAGCTGTGGTGTAGTGAGGAGCTCTGTTAACGCGAACCTCCACGCTCGACCCACGTCACGGAACGCGATGCCGAAGTTTTTGGAGCAGCGTTATTCCATCCAATTTGCGGTAAAGCTTGGGAAATCGTCTACCGAAACTGTCGGTATGATTAATCAGGCTTACGGGGAGTCAGCCATGTCCAGAAACATGATCTTTCGGTGGCACAAGATGTTCGTGGAGGGCAGAGAAGAGGTCGACGACGAGTCTTCGAGAGGTTCCCGATGATGCCTTCGCGGGAGCGTTCCAGGAATGGGAACGCCGCTGGAACAAGTGTATCGACTCACAAGGGTCCTATTTTGAGGAATATTAGCTTAAGATATGTAAAAGTGTAATAAATTTTTTTTCCTGAGCTCAGTACACTTATTTTCCGGACGAACCCTGTACTACAGTATTGTGGACGTCAAAATACGTAAACACAAAATATATTTATATCATCCGTTCCCGCCAAACAGATCTGCGGTGCCGAAGAAGGTAGAAACTTTAATCATACACATTTTTTAAAAATATCATATTTCCAAAATAATAGTCCAAGTAGTCACACAATGGGAGAATACAGCAAAAAACAGTAGAAGATAGGTGTTTATCGAATAAAAATATTCAATGCCTAAAAATTACTCTACAACAAATCAAAGGAAAAAAAGTGCTCACTTAAATGGCAGTAATCATAATAGCTGGTTTTCAGTGGCTTGTCCATTTTACAGACTTTAACTCCGTCACACTAACTTTTAGATCTCCTTCTCGAGGAGTTAGGGTTCGCTGGAGTCTCTCGGTAGCGAAGATATTGCTCATTATTAAGCATTTAATCCAAGTAAGTTATTTTTTGTTTAGATATCATACTGTCATACTATATTGTTTATACTATATCACGTAATTGGCCGGACTGTTTGGTCTTGTAGGTAACGCGCTCGCTTGCTGACCCAAAGGTTACGGGATCGAGTCGAACCCGTAACATGCGTAACGTTATTGTAGTGGAATATATGTGTGGTGAGGGCTCTGTTCTCGCCGTTGTAAGCTTTTGGGGCATGACCAGACAATGCCTGTGATAGGCGACGGACTCTTTGACGTCACGGGAAAGGCCCGGAAGACCTAAAGCGGGAAAGCCTCGGCGAGGTCGTAGGAAGGGTTTCTATAACCCTAGCGGTTTCTTGGACACCGCCAAAGGGCCTCGGGGGCAATGATCCTTCCTACGCCTCCAGGGAGGGAATCCCAGGTGGGAGGAGGGGCTACCGGGCCAGTGACCAACGTCACGGGGAAGGCCCTAGGGAGGGGTGCCGCCGCGCGCGGACCAGCTTGGGTCGGCAGTGTGGTGCGGGGGCGGAGAAAGAGAGGACCAGGGAGGCGATCCGGACCGACGCGATAGAGGGTCAGTCTACTGATATAACCTGCTGCCGAGACCCTGTGTTCGCCCGTTGGTCGCCGCCGCATCGGAGTATCCGAGGGACTCCCCGCTAGACCACCGACATCGGACTCCCCGCTAGGCCACCGCCATCGACGAAGCCCCGCGTTCATCAGTCGGCTGCCAGCACGTCTGCGGATGATTCCCGCCCGAATACTTCCTTTCCCCTGTAAGTTCCCTGCCTTACCCGTTCCGGTGCTTGATCGAGTCAACATTCTGACAACAATCTGACCCCTCTAATAAACGGCTGAGGATCGCAGAGTGTCTTGCTGGCTTCACTCTTACCCAAAGTCGGGTCGTCCTTCCCATGTCTTTACGACATAATTTGGTGTCAGGTGTATAAGAGGAAGAATCCGCTCCCTGTTCCCCTAAACAGATCATTGTGCCGGTATCCATATTTAAGGCTTAGTGCATTTTCATTTGATTTATTTCTTACATTTTGAATGTTACATAATTTATCTACAGTCATGTATTCGTACAATCCTTTCCTCTCTTATTCTACCAATCCTTTTATTTCTGTATCTCCCGAAATCCCATATTCCTACTCAGCTGATCCGAGTTCAAATTTCAACCCCTTTGTAAATACATTATCAGCTGATGTGCCGTCCGTTGACCCGAGGATTCCAACTGCTAGTACAACCCTCCCCCAGCCGCCTGCCGCGATAGGTAGTCAGGCGTATCTTGTCCCAAACTTTAATGGAGACGATGATACCTCCATTAGTAAATTCTTAGAATGCTTGGAGATAGTCAGTCATATCAGTGCCTGGACGGAAGTACAAACCCTATGTATTGCACGGTGAAGGCTGAGTGGCTCCGCAGCCGAATATGTTGAGGCGAACCCTCACATCTTAGACAGTTTCCAAAATTTTTCATTAAATCTTAAGCGCAGATTCTCCTTAAGGACTTCACCAATTGCAATTGAACGGATGTTTAACTCGTGTATACAACGCCCCCTCGAGTCTGTTAACGACTTTTCCACCCGGCTACGCACACTCTCGCGACAGTTAAAGGAAACATTTCCTGATCCGAAATCAGACTCCACAAATTCCATTCTTAGTCATAGGCTTTTGACACAGTTTTTACTGGGACTAAGAGAAGAATTGGGTAGATTTGTTGTCGTACGGAACCCAAAGACCATTTTAGAGGCTGAAGAACTGGCACGGATTGAGGAAGCGCATGTCAGGAATTATGCAGTTAGAGTGGCAGACGTTCCCAGTCATTACTTGCCTCAATCCCGAATTAATTACCTCTCACCCCCACATACCCTTCCAATCCCATTCTCCCCTGCCTGTCGCTCATCAGTTGATCCTCTTTTCGCCCAGCAAGCAGAGAATATCCACTCTATTGTCACAGGCACAAAATATTCTTCCCGTGAGAATCACCGCTCTACGCATTCAAACAGCCGTCCCTTTTCCCCACCACCTCCACGCAAGTGCTACAGGTGCGGCCGCTTAGGACACATTTCCCGGCAATGCCTCGCTAATTCACGAAGTTGCTTTCAGTGCGGTGAAACTACGCACATTTCAAGAGAATGCCCACTACTACTTTGTGGACTGTGTCACAAGTCTGGGCACCGCCCGATTGATTGCCAAAGCATAAAGAATCAGGGAAACTGGCCAACCCCGACCACGAGGTCGGGGACCCATTAATCTTGTCCGTGATACCGGAGGCTGGTATGACAATACAAATAAATATCCTTGGGCGAAGGTATAAATTCCTCGTGGACACCGGTGCAGCAATCACTATTTTTCATAGACGGAATTTAGCCTCAACAAAATTAGAACTTGTTCCGTATTACACTCTCATTAAAAGTGCTTCTGGACATACTTTAACGGTTAGCGGTCAGTGCTTCGTCCCATTTGTGATTGACAGTAAGGCATATCCTCATGATGTCCTGATAATAGATCTAGGAAATACGCCCTATGATGGAATTCTTGGGTTAGATTTCATGGTAACTTACAGCTGCACCATAAATTTAGACCTCTCAATATTAACGGTTAATAGGGAGCACCAAATACCATTGACATCCAGCATCACCAAACGAGTTGACATTGACTTAATTTCATTTGATGATGACCCACCTTCAGGAGATTTCGAGATTGACTCGGAGGTTGGTTCCCCGAAAGGTACTGGGCCCATCAAAGAAGACAATTTTCAGTGTCCTTTGAGTTCCGACAATCCGTCGCTGACGGCTCAAGAGGATATTTACAAACCGCATTCAGCTTCTTGCTTGGATTTGGGAATTTTAAGGAACATGGAGAGATCCGAGAAGATCGATTTTTCTCCCAAGCACGTGGAGGTGCAAGATAACCCACGCGAGTGGAAGGGAACCCAAACGCATTCAGAAAGGAAAGCCACCATTGCAACGGAAGGTGAAATAGAGAGTGAGGAGACAGGCGATGAATACGCTAGGCCATTTGAGACCCCTAAGTCTGTGTGTTTGGTCTCGGATGCGGCCACTGGGCATATCGCACGGTCATTAATAGAGAGAGATTTTCCGGGCGCTGAAAATGGCTTTGAGGATTTTTGTATTGAGGAAAGCGTTAGAGTACCCCCCAGGTCAGTCGTGTTATTTTGGGCTAGAAACGAAAAGTTGGTCGGAAAAAATGTTCTCCTTGGAGGGAGCAATGAGAATGCTAGCGTGCTATCAGTAGTTGCTAAAGTTTCGAATGAAGGTCTCGCTCCCATATTACTTGTTAATCCCGAAGCTAATGATCTAATCTTCCATAAAGGGGCGAATATTCCAGCAGAACCGTTTGTGGAAGAGGAAATAACATCCACCGTAAACGAACTCTCTTGTGAAGGGAACGAATTTTGGCCTGAAGAACAGTCGGAAGAACCATTTTTAACACTATTTGATTTCAGTCACGTCCCACCGGAAGCCTTAGATTCATTGAGGATACTCATATCGAGTTATTCTGATATTTTTGTTCACAGCAGAAATGCTTTAGGCTGTACAAATATGGTCAAGCACGTGATCGATGTGGGAAATGCAATACCTGTAAAGAAACCACCGTACCGCGTTCCTCATTCACAGCGGACTACTCTGAATAATTGCATTTCAGAGATGCTTGAACAGGGCATAATTTCACCATCAACGAGCCCTTGGTCCTCTCCAATTATTTTGGTAAAGAAAAAATCGCCGCTCGGAGAGCCCATCCAGTACCGTCCTTGCATAGACTATCGTGCGCTAAATAGCGTTACTAAAAAAGAAGTATTCCCGTTGCCTAACCTAGAGGAAATATTTGATCACTTAGGAGGCGCACGCTATTTTTCCACGATGGATTTGTGCAGTGGTTATTGGCAAGTAGAAATGCACGAGCAGAGTAAAGAATATACAGCCTTCAGCACACCTGACGGGCATTTCCAATGTAATCGAATGAGTTTTGGCCTGGCGAACGCTCCCTCCACGTTTTCTCGCCTTATGACGAAGGTACTGGAAGGGCTTCTCCTGAACGGATGCATTTGTTATTTAGACGATATTTTGCGATATGATCAGGCGTGGGAAGGTCACATCGCCGGCTTAAGTGCAATATTTAGCAGGCTTCGTAACGCAAATTTAAAACTCAAACCAAAAAAATGCCACTTTTTCCGACAGAAAGTCAAATTCGTTGGACACTTCATTTCGGCAGAAGGAATACAGCCGGACGACGAAAAGATTGAATGTCTACAAACATTTCCGACACCGACGAATGTGAAAACCGTCCAATCTTTTCTTGGACTCGCGGGATATTATAGAAAGTTCATCCCTAATTTTGCCAAAATATCTAGTGCTCTCACGAAGTTAATCCGTAAGGAGGTGCATTTTATTTGGGGAGAGGAGCAACAAAGTGCTTTCGAACATTTAAGGAATTGCCTAGCAACTCATCCTGTTCTAAAATTCCCCGACTTTTCCAAACAGTTTATTCTCACCACGGATGCGTCCAGCTACGCCCTAGGGGGTATATTGTCACAGGAGTTGGAGGATGGAGAACATCCCGTTGCGTACGCCAGCCGCCAATTACACAAAGCCCAAAAATCGTATTCAGCCACCGAATTAGAATGCTTGGCGGTGGTCGAGATGGTAAAAAAATTTCGTGTGTACTTGTTGGGTCGACGCTTTACTCTCTGCACTGACCACAAGCCTCTGAAATGGTTATTGTCACTTAAGGAGCCGAAGCCGCGCCTCGCCAGATGGGTAATGGAATTGAGCGAGTATTCCTTCGACGTTAAGTATCGCCGAGGGAAAGAAATATCTCACAGCGACGCCTTGTCTAGGGTACCGACCAACGTAAATTCTCTCGATGCCCGTGACTGTAATATAAATTGGGACAAAGAAAAAATACTTAGAGAGCAAGCCGATTGTCCATCGCTCGTTGCCCTCCATGTTCTTGCTCGTCGGAACGATTTAAATTATTTCTACGACGAGCGTGCCCTTCTGTATAAGGTGACTGTTGAACTCCTGGGTCCATCTCTAGTTTTATGCGCTCCACAGTCAATGAGGAAACATATTTTAGAGCGGTGCCATGAGTCGCCGCTAGCCGGCCACTGCGGCGTTGACAAAACACTAGACCTCGTACGAAGACACTTCTTCTGGGAGGGTTGTTACTCCGACGTACGCACCTATGTAAACAATTGCTTGGAATGTAAAAAGCGTAAGGCTCCGATCCAGCATATTCCATTGCAACCGGTTTCGGAAGCCACTCGCCCTTGGGAAAAAGTAGCGATTGACATAGTGGGCCCACTTCCTAAATCTCATCGAGGAAATAGGTACATTTTAACTTGTCAGGGCCATTTCACTCGATACGCCGAAGCAGTTGCGATACCGGATCAATCAGCCAAAACCATAGCCCGCGCGTTTGCGGAAAATATCATTTGTCGCCATGGCGTTCCTCAGTATCTTCTCACGGACAGAGGGGCGAATTTCACATCCAATTTAATGAAAAACGTGTGCCAGGTTTTAAAGATAACCGCTATATTCACTTCCCCCTATAACCCGTCGGCTAATGGGAGGCTAGAACGAGCTCATCAGTCATTTTCAAACATAATTTCGCATTACGTGGAGCAAGACCACAGCGACTGGGATGAACACCTAAATTTTGCTTTGTTTGTTTACCGGAACACGAAAAATAGGATGACTGGCTATTCTCCAGCATACTTACTATACGGCCGTGAGTTAATGATGCCCTGGGATGACGTCCTCTCGCCGACGCTAGCACATGCCGAATCGGAGTCCGATTACCCTAGTGAATTAATCCAACGCTTACGCGTGGCGCACGGACAAGCAACTGAGTTTAATAGACAAAATAAGAACAAAGAATATACTCGCCATAATGAAGGCTTGTCCTTGCCAGCAATTTCTGTAGGCCAGTTAGTCCTGTTACGGAATATGGCTCCATCCCCCGGAAAATCTAGGAAGGTGGAATCCAGGTGGATCGGGCCGTACAAAGTCACTAGAGTGAGAAGCCCGGTGACGCTAGACATCGAAAATCTCCAGAGTGGTCGTAGATTCATTGCACATCTGCGCAATATTCTTCCCTTACCCCCAGATCCCGTACCCAGTACTCCACCAAGGTTCCTCGAGGGAACACCTGCGAACGATACCCACATATCACATCATACCCCAGATCTGCAAGAACCTTGTCCCTCATCCCTTTCGCCAAACCCTAACGATCCGAAGACGCCTACGTCGACCGCCCAATTAGAGAAGCATTCCCTTCCCCGACACCGGTACAACCTACGACCGCGCCCGGGGCATCTCAGGGAAGACCCCGCGCAGGACAAGACTGCGGGAACGATGAAGTGACTTCTGTTTTAGTGATCTGTGATGTGAACTTAAAACGTGTGAACGAAAAGGTGACCTCTTCCTTTTTGTGATTGTGAATTGAAATACGGGTGAACGAAGGTGATATTTCTGTATTTAATAAGGGTGTCCATTTTCAAGGCGTGAAATAGTATTTGAGTGTCGGGATGTGAAAAATTCTGTTTACAATAATTAAGACATTTTTAAGGTTGGTCAAATATCTGAAAATGTAAAAATTCTGTTTTAGTGTGTAAGATATTTTTCAGAGTCGACAAGCATCCCTATATGTAAGAAAATGTAAAATTTCCTCTTTTAGTTATTAAGACAATATTTAGAATTGTATATAGATTTCAGACATTCGTGTTAAACATTCATGAACCATGAGAATTTCGTATCTTGCTATGTGAACTACCTGCCTTGAATTCACCAAGTGTACTTATTTATTTGTTTGTAAGTTGTATTGTATTGTAACCTTTGGAAATGTTGGTAGGTCAGTGCACCAAACTCCCTCTCTTCCCTTCCCCCTTCCCTATTACTCCGCCACGTGTTGTGTGGTTTCGGGCACCTGGACACCTATAAACAGCAGGGTCGTGGCCAGACCGCAAAGAGAGGGGCTGGCGCCAACCCCTAATACCTGGGGGTTTATTTTTCCGCGAGGGTGATGTGGTGAGGGCTCTGTTCTCGCCGTTGTAAGCTTTTGGGGCATGACCAGACAATGCCTGTGATAGGCGACGGACTCTTTGACGTCACGGGAAAGGCCCGGAAGACCTAAAGCGGGAAAGCCTCGGCGAGGTCGTAGGAAGGGTTTCTATAACCCTAGCGGTTTCTTGGGCACCGCCAAAGGGCCTCGGGGGCAATGATCCTTCCTACGCCTCCAGGGAGGGAATCCCAGGTGGGAGGAGGGGCTACCGGGCCAGTGACCAACGTCACGGGGAAGGCCCTAGGGAGGGGTGCCGCCGCGCGCGGACCAGCTTGGGTCGGCAGTGTGGTGCGGGGGCGGAGAAAGAGAGGACCAGGGAGGCGATCCGGACCGACGCGATAGAGGGTCAGTCTACTGATATAACCTGCTGCCGAGACCCTGTGTTCGCCCGTTGGTCGCCGCCGCATCGGAGTATCCGAGGGACTCCCCGCTAGACCACCGACATCGGACTCCCCGCTAGGCCACCGCCATCGACGAAGCCCCGCGTTCATCAGTCGGCTGCCAGCACGTCTGCGGATGATTCCCGCCCGAATACTTCCTTTCCCCTGTAAGTTCCCTGCCTTACCCGTTCCGGTGCTTGATCGAGTCAACATTACCAATCTGACCCCTCTAATAAACGGCTGAGGATCGCAGAGTGTCTTGCTGGCTTCACTCTTACCCAAAGTCGGGTCGTCCTTCCCATGTCTTTACGACATATGCATGGATATGGTAAGGTATAGCTGGGATAAGAATAAAGTATCCCCTGAGAATAAAATTTACCCTCGTTGATCGCGAAATAATTTCCTCTTGGGACCACCCGTTCAAGTCGCACCTCGGGCATGAACGTTGTCAACAAATCTAATGACTCGGCCCCTGGAAACATAGTGACGAGCAAAAAAGGTGTACCGTGATCCCAAATAGCCCGTAGGCCACGATGGGCGTCTAAAATTAAAAATTACTAATAATAAATCTTATTACATGAATGAATTTCACCCCATTCATATGAATGAAATCGTAAAAAAATAAACCGCGCGGGCGGCTTTATAATTAGAAAGAAAGTTTGAATGAAATAAACGATGAAAAGAGGAATAATGCGCCTCGTCTATTCATCTGGAACGGCTTCCGTAATTTTGGTTGCTGATACTGCCAACAGATGTCATAACGACCTCTTAGGAACCGGGAGTCGTAAGTACTCAGCTGGAAGTCGACGGGTACATAGCTGAAAATGGAAACTATTGTCAAACTATATTGCAGGCAAAGGATTTAGCTTGAGTAATGTTGAGGGGAGAAAGTGATCGCGTGGGCAGAGAGGAGGCAAATTTAAATGTGCCAACTGCAAAGGACTGGAATACCATGATTCTCAAAATAGAGAAGTGATGTAGAAATACATCCGAAGTCCAGCTCTTAGACAGAGAATCTAAGACGGCATTTACGAAATTATTTCGACACGCGATACAGCGTTCCGTAGCTTACACAGGTTTGGATGTCATATATGAGCTCACGTAATTTATGATGAAAAAGACTGCGATTTCATAATCTTCTAGCTCTCATTGTTCTTTTATCTGCTTTCAATGGACATGGTATGACCTTCATAAGGTCAAACTTAGAAAAGTTTATGGAAACATCTCAAGGATGTACCAAAAATGCTCAACTAGAAACAGCTTAAAAATACGCACAAATAAAGTATATAAAATTCGGTAGATACAGTGGCAGTTGTGTCAAATATTTTTAAATCCTCCAAGTATTTGATCCCACGCTCATAACCATGATTCAAGAAATACAAGTAATGAAAACTTCACTCAAGGAAATCGCTACGAGTTAAGAGAGAAATAATTTCATTTCAGAGTACATTACTCAACAGAAAAATTTACCTAGTTTGAATTGATGGAGGTAATATGTTAAATTTAATCGCTATAAATGTAATTATTTTTGCACAAAATGTTTGCAAAAAAGTATTTCGTATTAGGATCCAAATCCATCGCATAGTTTTCATTTGAATTGAATTTGATATTTCTGCCAGAAAGGTATTTATCTTACAGCTTTAATATAAACTGCATTCATGGCAATTTATACGTTGGCTTCAGAGATGTACTCGCAATTAAATGCTATACCTCTAGATAGCTCACGCAATAGCGACCAATATAATTAATAATGCACCCTTCTCATTTCTGTGCACATTATAAAGAAAAATAAATGCAACCAGCCAGTATGCCACAGAAAGTGACGGGAAGGACAAACATTTTGCTGAGTTGAAATGCAGAAGGATTTTTGATTGAGTTGAGGTGGAGACCCGACCATTTAACCTTTTCTCATTGTAGCTAGCTACAGCTGTAACTATGAGCTTCTAAATTTGGATATGAAATGGTAATAATCGAATGAGCTTAAATATATTGGACAAATGTTTTGTGCAATCTATGGAAATAATATTTTTAACGTTCTACAATTAATTTGCCGACTCATTCAAAAACGTTTCTACAAACAATTCGTTTTAAGTGTTTGGTGTAAATCGCAGTTTACACACAACCTTTCTTCAACAGCCAAATATGGTAGTTTCTGAGCAATAAACAATACACATAAAAAAAGATAGCATGATGAAATCATGGGATATTCACGTCATCATGATCTTTTTAGGATTTTTACATGCATATATTTCATGAATTTGTTGCCTAAAGTCATTAGACATTTGCGCTTCATTGATCGCAAGAAAGTTATTGGCAATATTTTTTATGAGACGACATAGTTTTTACTCAAATTGGTTTTTGTAAATGATGCAAGATAAATGGTAAATATTCTTTTCGCGCAATTGGTAAAATAATATGCTATTCATCGAAGTTTTTCTTTCGATACTATTTCTAAAACTATCCGAACGTAGTTTCAAGGGGACCACACATGAAATGTATAGAAGATCAACTATCTGGGTGAAACGTCAGGAGGTTTTTAAAACATGTCATAAAATGGCATTGGAAGCTATTTATAAACCATTACATTTCTTTTTAAACGTGGCGACAATGCAAAGGGAACCCATTGTAAAAAAAAACAAGGGTAAAGAGGACGCGAAGATGATCAACAGCGGTCACGTGGCTCCCTCCCTGTCGGCCCTAAAAATGCCAGCAGCAGTCATTACAAGAGAAATGGGAGAAGAGGGAAGGCCTTCACTGGCAAAAAGATCGGTCAGCCGTCACTTCCGAAGCAGACTTATATTTTTAGCATCAAAAAGTTTCTCTTCCTTTCTTGCGGAACCAAAGTATTTTTGTGTGAAAAATAGACGCGCTATGGACTGATTACAAAGATAACAGAGCGTTGAAGGTTGTTTCCTTCATTTACTTCAGCATAATATTCCCTAGAGGTGCTATACATTTTATGAAATATTTTCGAATAAAAGAATCATAACCTGAATGCATATTTTGAAATATCTCAAACGAGACTCGGAAGTTTTTTCTTCCAGACTTGACGGAACCAATTACCATGCGCGGAAACTTTTGTCAGCCAATGAAGAAAAAGCTCGTAAAAGGAACCCGCTGACAAAAGGTAAACATTAACGTTTTATGTGTCGTACTGAATACATGGTATGTTGGCAAAGCGAAAAAAAAGTTTTAGCATTGGAGATTAAAACTGATCATATCAATCTAACTTAGCATTATCACTCAACGATCACGTTCAACAAGTTGTCATGACACTAAAATTATGAATAATTACGTACAAATCAAATATTATTTACGACTGAGAACACTGATCGTGAAGGGTATTCGTGCTTGAGGGAGGTCATTTACACTACCGTAACCTTAGGCAAGGTCATCCAAGGAGAGAACGTGAGGGCGGAAAATTCAATTCAGTCAAAAATTAGAACCAACGTGGGGCACTGGAAAATGTGAACAAATGAATGATATGAAGCGGCATACACATCGCCTTGTTGAAACAGAGCAATATTTTGATGTCTTCACCGAAAAACCGGGACGTACCTATGGAAATCATTCGGGGTATGGACATTGAGGCACACCAAACGTTTATGAACCACACCAATAAGTCATGCAGCGAAACCTCAAGACTTGGGGGAATGAGACATAAGCGCCCACGAGCCCGTCAACTTTCCAAACAACACAAACATGCTCCGTGTACGGGCATGGGAAATCGTTGCTTCAACACCGGCGCCAAAATCAAACCGGGAATTGATCAGCCGGGGTGTTTCGTCCCCCGATTCGGATGAAAAGAAATTTTAAGCAAAAGGAACTTACTTTTCAGGGGCTTTTTCTCTTCTGGTGCGCTGATGGTGTCCATGGTGAATTCGGGCGTGCCACGCTCGTGGGGGGCAACACGAACAGTCTGCCTGGAGCAAGTAAGCCCTCAAGGTGACTCTTACTCCCGCCATAATCGATCGGTTCGCCGATATGCGCATGCGCGCGCGCCTGCTCCCTTTACGGACCCCGACGGGGGGAGGGATAAGGGGGCATTTGTGATATTTTGAGGTCCACGAAGCGCGGACCCACGCGGGGGCGATATTTTCACCGGAAGAGGAGAGTAAGGGGAGGAAGGGGGGGTGAGGGAAATACTCGTCTTCATTCAGATCTCGGTCGTGACCCCCTCGCGATCCCCACTCCGCCCTAATTCATAGGCGGGTCTCATAGTCCGCGATGATGCCCTCGTCTAGTGCCGTGTAATTTGAAAAATTGCCAATGAATTGGGAAATCAAGTCTTACGGACGGTTTTTTTTCCCAAGATTGCCAGATACCTACTGTATCCTGGACATTCCCTCAATCAGTGTGTGGAGACAATTTTCTCGTCGGAATGCAACTGGGAGGATAAGGGTCCTGATTGCGAGGCCAATGGAATTCCCGCGGACGAATTGGGAAAAATGTGACAGAAATATGATATACTGGATTTGTGAAAAGTTGTTACGACGAGAACGTAAAATGTTGGAGAGATAATGGGGAGGTTTGGAAGGGACCCCAGTTAGTTTGAATAAGATGAGCTTAGTCGTAGTCATAGTAATTAGGGGAGGCGAAGGACAGCTGTGGTAATTTGCATCATTACGGATAAGTGAGCTATTTCGTAAAGGTAGAATGTTAATAGAATCGTGTAAAGGGTGGAGAGAAACCCGGCGCTGCGTCAGAATCAGCCTACTCTTAAACGAAATGCGCCAAAGGGTCACAGAATTTAATGTTTCATCCGTCGGACGGCAAAATTCACTTGAGTTGGTCTCTACAAAACATTCTAAGCAGGCATAGGGTCAAACAGAATGGCACAGGGCCAATTAGAATCTTCCTTAAGGGTAGTATTAAAATTCCATATTATGGCTGAAAATGTCAATCAATCGGATAAAGTAAAAACAAAAGGATTCCAGGATAGATTTAAATATTAGGATTTCCTATTAAACAATGCATTGCCACAAAAACTCCAACAAACGCCCAACATGAATGATGGAAAAGAAATTTCTCATTATTACCTTTTACTTCTGGAGCAATTAATTTTTTCTTAATTAGAACTGCCTAAACCCTGCCATATTCTCTTGCAAAAGTATGTAGAGTGTGATGAAATATAAGAGTATAATACACCCAATTGCCTGGAGGGGTGTAGAAAGAGTCGTCCAAAACAAGCATTTGAGTCGCCCAGACGAGTGAGTTCCGTGTAAAAAAATTTTTACAGATGCATGCATTTCTTTATTTCCTCATACTGTCTACTAGCCTTCATTGCATTCAACAGACCTATCTATTTTTATGTTAGCATTAGTTATCCTGTCTAACTTTCTCCCTTCCATCACAGTTTTCAGCATCACATTGCCAATCAAAATCTTCTGCAGCGAATTTTCTTGTCTGCTTTTGATTTCTCCCAGCAACCCACTCTCCTCGCCATTCGTCCACTTCTACATTTTTCCTTTTCCGTCCAATGTTACTTTTCCATACTTCTTCACACCCATTCTTCAAAAGTCCAAAATCTACGACTATCATATTGCTTCAACGACCGCGCCGTATAAAATCACGGCTCATATCGAAGTTTTCACTTATCTTTTCTTAACATACTCTAAAGTCCCTATTAACTCCCTCATTCTTGTGATAGCTCCTTTGTCTAACATAAAGAAGTTTGTCTGACGCCCTAGACACTTTTACCATCTTGGTCCAAAACACTGCCAACATAGGCAAACCTACTCTAGTTCTTGCCCTACTAAATTTTAGAGTTTAACTTATCCTTCCTCTTTCATGAGAATCGTATAGTTTTTCTCCTGCTTGGATTGATCTCATCTAATCTTATCAAACTGATATTTTAATATGCGCATCAATGTTTGTAACTCTTTGGATTACTGACTAGTGAAATCTTGATGATCCGCAAGCATGACTAACTTTATAAATCCACCATCAATTTTCATTCCTATCTCCAGTTTGTCCCGTGATTATTTTACGATTAAGGGAGCATACCTCCCTCCGCATATTCGTTGAAAATCGCTGGCAATAATGCATACCCCTTTCTTACCCCTCTTCCTGACACTACCCATCCCGACTCCTCATCCACCACTCGCACCTCAGCTGTATGAAACGTGCCGGTTACTGACAAGTCACATATCCCTTCGATATTATCCTATCATGTGTAATACATTCATCAGCTCTAAAATAAAGTCACGAAAAACGCAAAGACTCATGTTTATTTAGTATTTTTGTGCCTCTCCCCTTCCTGATATAGAACTGGCGAAGGTAATTATTTGCCCTTCTCTCCATCCTTTAATTGATAATCCCAAGTACAACCTTAGCTACGAGTGTAGTCAAACTTATTGCCCTTTAGTCCTCAATTTTGAAAGAATGACATTTTTTTATTTAACTTCCTGGCATTGATTTCACTATCCTGCACAGAATACCCAAATCACCCTTCCTTCGCACACTCTTTATACACTCCCAGCAATTTCCCAACTTTTACCACGCTTCTTTCGCCAACATAGTTTCCTCACCTCAGTTTATTACTCTAGCCATTGTGCTTTATTTTTGGAACTCTGAGTTCCGATTCTTCCATTTCTTTCTTCCGTCTATCTGCGTAATAGTCTAATCTTCACTTAATGTTTTTTTCTTTATCAACCCATTAATTTTTCCCACAATTTTGTGCGCGGCCATCGATATTCCTTATTTTTAGATATTCCCAACTTCCGTCCATTGTACCACTCTCTCTGTCCCCGCTCATAATTTTTTCCACTACGTCCTCGTACTCCTTCCTTTTCGTCCCGGGTAATATTTTTACATACATCCGATTCCCCCATTTTATCCTCTTGACTTTGGATTTACAATTTAATAGCGCTAAATTATAATCTAAATCCGCATGGCTCCTGAGAAACTCTGCATATTAATTATACTATTCTTAAATAGGCACCTAACCATTAACTAGGGCTTTAGTCTAATCCACTATTATCCGAGCATCTGGGGATTTCATGCGAACGCATAAGTCTATTGTGGTGTTTAAGTCAAGTGATCTTTATAACTGAAACATTACTTCTCCGGAATGCGATTGCTTTCCGCGGTCATTCCTCATTCTCAACCCATACTACGCTACCTCGATCACATTCTCCTTTAACCCAGCAACACGTTCCAATCCTCCAACTCTATCAAATGTTTCCCTCCAGGGAGAGCCGCAATTACTTCCTCTATTTCGTCACGGACTCCAATATGATTACTTGTCGGCATGTAGCGGAAACCTAAAGATGACATAAAACTTGCGACCATACTAGGGCATAAAGGTGAACTTTTCGTCCGTGGAGGAGTCAATGTGGTGAGGGAATTGAAATATTCTAAAAGCTCCCAAAGAAAACATTTTATAACAATTTTCAGCGCCAATATTTAAACTAGGTATTTTTAAATACCTCAAATAATTTTCATACTTTTCTTCAAAGGCTACGGAATTTCTTTACTTCACTCGGTACGTGCAAGCATCAGACCAAGTGTTCTTCATATGACTTTTAAAGCGAGCGACATGGAAGGTGATCGCCGCATCCTCATCACAGTCTCAGAGTGAGTTATTTAACATTTGGTCACATGAATGAGAGAGTTAATGTGCAATGCATGATTGCCAAATACATGCCATTATACGTCTTATCCATCTATCTAACTATCCCGTGGAGCTCTCTTTTGGATTGCACATGAATAGTGCCATTGGGACATTCTGTTACATTCAGGAATGCTATTGGGTCAATCAATCATGGATGACGTTTTCAACTTGAAATAACTCAAGAAATTTTAGCGTTATTTTCTTAAAAAAATATAATATGTTTCCGTACTAAATTTCTCAATGGATATGGGCTCTAAAAGCCGATGTACGCAAGATGCCTCAGGGAACAGCACGTGCGTATGCATACTTTGAGGAAGAAGTAGAGGAGCGAAATGTATTTTGAACGAGATAAATGATGCTTATTGGGTAGAAAAGAGCGAAGCCTCGAGATTTGAATCGATTCGCAGATTTATTGATACTTATTGATATGCTAAGTTCAAAATTTCGATTCGAGTCCAGATATCATCTACGCTAAGTTATATATCCAATTACACCCGTATTCGAATTTGAATATTTAAATTACGTACAAGGTTTGTGTAAAAAATATCGATGACAATTTCTTCCTGACGTGTGCGTTAAGACCGTCGGTAAGGTGTGCACATGATCGCAGACCGTATTGGCATTCATAAGATGACAGTGCACACCATTATCACTGAAAATTTGGTGATGCGAAAGATCTGCGCTAAACTCCTCCCGAAGGTCTTGACGGACGCCCGAAAGCAGAGTCGAATGTCTGCTTGCGAACACCTTCTGAATCGACGAAAGCAGAGTCGAATGTCTGCATTGCGACGATTCACCAAACCCCCTTACAGTCTCGACTTGGCACCAGAAGACTATTTCCTACTCCCAAAAGTGAAATCCTCCTTCAATGGGACTCTAAGAGCCGTCGAAGAAGCTTGCACGCGTAACCTTGAGGACCTTCCGGAATCCGCCTACCAGGAAGCCTTCGAGTCGTGGAAAGCCGCTGGCAAAAGCATGTCGGCGCTCCTGGGATGTACTTCGAAGAATTTTGAGGCATTGAGCCATATTTGAAATAAATCACTTTTCCGAAACTTTCCCGATACTTTTTGTACTAATCATATATTTTGCATGCATGAATACATGCAATTTATGTACGATTCATACATGATTACATGCATGCAATCTAGTACGAACTGCTTTTATATTATTATTAAAATTACATATCACTAATCTATTATCACCGGTCAAAATAAGGCAAGTGAATGCGGTCATTTGCCAATTTTTTTTCATTAAGGACATCAGCATGCGGAAAATTAAATACCCGTTCAATTTAAAGTAATTGCTAATTGAGCGAAAAAGCCGTCATAACAACAACTCTTTTGTTAAGTTCTCATATTGTCTCCTTCCTTCCCAAGCATTAATTGTACGAAATAAGAACTACATTGCAAAAAATAGCAAACAAATAGAAATAAGCGTAGTTTCATAATTTTCTGAATCAATTCTATTGATAAGATCAGTCATTCTGTTTTTTTTAGACTTACCTTTTGAGAATTAAACTCCAAGAAAAAGGCAACTGGATGATCTAAAATTTTTTGAAATATTTTACCAAAACCATTATTTGTGTAAGATTGCACAATCTGTTTTCATTTCCCGAATGAAAACGTGGCTGCCATGGTGGCATTACATTGATTGTTAAAGTATGAGCGAATGACATTGACGGTATCTAATTTACGGTAAAAGGGACCCTCTCCCCGCAGCCATCCCCTAACGGCTACATCTCCTCTTCCTCAACCCACTGTCCGCCACACTCCCCTCTTTTTGAAACTATTTTTACCACTTATTGCCGTTTCTAAGTATCTGGTGACGTTGTGTTGCAACAAAACCCGGATCATACGGAAATTAAAAGTGCGTGGAAAGGAATGAATAAACACGCATCGCAAAGCGGAGAGCAGTAGAGTTTCATTGTATGTCGTGGAGTTAACATTCACTAATAAAATTTTCCCAGATACCCAATTTTTTCCCATGCCAATTTCTAGAATTGCTTAGCCAAACTTCATATGAAATTCAATGTTTTGTCTGCTTCCGCTACACTTAATATGCTACAGTGAGTAAACCATACTTCATAACATAATATTTGTCAAATCTTGTGCAAGTTTTCCATTTGCCACCAGCTCTGGATCATCTTCATTAAGAGAACTTTAATTTCAATTCAAGTGAATTATAAATACAGTGGAATATTCAATAAAAGGAGATTAATCAATAAAATAACCACTTCTTTGCCACTAAACTGATACTGATAATCGTCAAATTTACCAATTCCAACTAATTTGTAAGCACGGGCGCTCATATGAACTATTTTTGCTCAGCTTTTACACCAAACCTTTCTCAATGTTTCGGTTTCAATCTGTAAAATTAAGGAGACCAGGGAATACAGGAACGTGAGTTATAACAAATGATTGCTCTCGGTAACGGATAAAAATCCAGACAAAAGGCTAAATGGGGTTGTTATTTAAATGAATAAGAATATAAACAAATTTCCTGGCCCCGGTGGTCGCCCTAACCTACCAACTCTGAGGTCACAGTTTCGATTTCCATCTAGGTACATTTTCCTCCACCTAGAGCTTGGACGTTTGTAATTGTCTTTAATTTTATATTATTGTTAAAAATCTCATGCAAATGCAAAACTTGAGTCTGCTTTATTATTATTATTATTATTATTATTATTATTATTATTATTATTATTATTATTATTATTATTATTATTATTATTATTATTATTATTATTATTATTATTATTATTATTATTATTATTATTATTATTATTATTATTATTATTATTATTATTATTATTATTATTATTATTATTTATTATTATTATTATTGTTATTATTATTGTTATTATTAAATTGAAGAAAAACAAAAATTGTGCTGTAATAACTTTGGCCTATAACCGAAAATTCACTTCAGACGAGAAAACTATGAACAGTGATTTCATTTTGATTCGATTTGGAAGAAAATCAATAATTTTCAGCTCTCAATTTTATGGTATAGCTATTATTAAAGTCGGTAGTCCAAAGTGCCGTGCAAAATAATTAGATATTGTTTCGGTTATGTTGACTTACCTGAGTAGGTTTATATTTATAAAAATTTGTCTTGATTTTCCCCAATTTTGTTCAAATTTTCCTTTTGCCTCCACTAGTTCATCCTCCTAATTATATATTCTGTGTTTCACAGATTCTTAACTCTTTTGTTATTTACCGTTTCAATTTATTCTTTTGAAGCTTTCCCCATCACTTTCTTTAAGATATTCCAACCTTTCATTATGTGAAGTGGTCTTCTCTCTTCTTCATCGTCCTCTCAGACATCTTCATTCCTCACTTGACGTATCCGTTCCAATGTCTACGTACTTCGTCTCACCCATCTTTCGTGCGCCTCGTATCTTTATAGCCCATTTCTCTCTGCGTTTCTGTTGCATAATAAAATATATCCAAATGTCATGTTATCTTTCAAGCTTCTCCGCAGGCCCATTATATCATGCTCCTAAGCAGCATTTCCAACTGTAGGATAATGATGCTCAAATACAAGGTTTCAGTGCCTAACGATGATGATCTACTTTGAGTAGAGGAAGAGAGTACGCCGTAGAAAACACGTCTAAATCGAAGGCATTAAGCCTATATTAATTATTATTCCTTGGGATAGCTGGAATATCATGACCTCATTCCGAATATCCTGACACAGCACGAAATATTAATACGCATTGGGAAGTCCAATTTCGGTGGCACGTGTAATTACCCTTCTGTTTATTATCTGAGAAGTCCTTGATGCGCCACGACATGTTCTCTAACCAAACACCCTGAGCACTTCAATTGAAAGATACCACAAAACATCTCCCACTAATATAATAAATGGTAATTCAAATATTAATATACTACGACTGTATGAATTGGATTGAAATAATTACTACCCACCGCATCAATACCCCCTTTTGCCACATGTTCGCGGCGCACGGTTTGAGTAACGCCTGTGTGTTCATCTTCCCTCTCAATTTGAGCCGTCAGGAAGGTTGGTTTCGGCGGGGGAAACATGCGACAACCCTGCCGGAGATGGCACGGGAATGACCCAGCGGAATAACTCGATGAAAAGTTGCGCCAAAATCGAGAGGGGGGGTTGGTAACGTGAATGGGTGACGGAATGAACACGCGGTCCACTGACCCATCATGAAAGGGAACTGTTGCAGGTTCTATTGATGGGCGAGGCAAGTGCGGACGGGATCCAAATTAAACGGCGAAGTCCCTCCTCGCCGGAGGAGAGGCCGGTGGCGGACCGCGCGTGTCTCTTTGAATGTAACTGATGAGCCTTTGAGGGGATGAGATTGCTAGCCTGGGGAGGGATCGAGGAGCAGGATGAGGATGGCGTGTGAGGTCTATGAGTGACTGCATAGGCGCGGAGGAAGCGAATAAAAGAGATCGAGAAACATTTGAGTAGCGCATGGCGAGCCGAGAAAATTGCCACTCCTAGGCATCTCCTAGGGCACCCCGAAACGGATGTGACGACATTACATGGGAGATACACATCGCCAAATTTTCTTCTTTTCTTTTAAGTTATGAGCCTCCTATTCATTCTAATTTTATGAGGAAATTCAACGGAGTAAATTATGAATATTTTATTCATGACGGGTAAAAATCGTGCATCGTTATTGAAAATGTAATTAAAATTAAAACTGACCAATTTCTTAAAAGTTACAAGCTAATCCAAACTGTTTGTTGCTCTAAACGAAAATCCACAGATTTAGACCTCGGCTTTGCTGCTAATATCTCATGTACTGAAAACCCTTTATCGTTATTTCGTGCGTAATTCTATTGAATTCTGCCTCCTTCCATAGACATTCTCCTGTATTACGAGTCGGGCAGTTGAACATGATTAAGATTCATATATCATTCTTGAATCTTTGGTTTTATGCACTTTCACCATTGTAGTAGATTTAGGGGAGGCGACCGACTGCTAAGGGATGGATGGCAAAGGAGGGAGGGTGGAGAGAAACTCGGCGTCGTCAGGAGCCTACTCTTATCAACAGGCGCCAAGGGATCCGCAGCGTAACGTTACATCCGACGGACGGCGTACTTACTCAGTGTGCTCTCCACGCCTCAAGTAGGGATCGGGATATCACCGAAAAATATCTGCGGTCTCCAGAATTCGAACCGGACCCTCTGGGTGGGAAGTCAGATCACCATTGTCCAGATATTTTTTCCAGCTCTAACCTATTCCTTATATAGGCTGCCATTCAAATGGCGTGATGTAATGGAGAATTGCTGGAAAGTGCAGAAACTCGAAAGGTGATCCCCGGAGATATTTGCAGAAGTAAGGCAAAAATATACTAGTGCCGTCGTTAAATTTGCGGTTGGATTATATAAATTTCTTACCTTTCGTCAAGATTTGAGGGCCTTCTCCTTATTACGTTCTTGATTTATTCCTCTGTGACTTTGTTTGACGACCTGCCTTCAATGATGTCAAAGGCCGTAGCAACTTGGTGAGAGAGACCACCTCGGGAAAATATGGATATAAGAAGGATGCACGAATTCAATTGATGGCATGTGCATACTTCGGTATCTCATTTTTGACGCTGATTTTCCCAATGGGAGTTACTGTGCTTTTCCTCCGTTTCAGTCTAGGCAAAAATTTGCTATCATACTGCTAGAGAGAGAAGCTAAGATCTCCAGGAAGTATTGCTGCTCACCATTTTCGCAGCGCTAAAAAAGTTATATTCACTCTTTTTGTGCATTTTTATGACCGTAAATAATTGATCTGTTTGCGGCAGTTATCCTCTCAAAAATGTTTTACACGCTGCTCTCTTTCAAGAAAGAAATTGTTATGACAAGTTTCCTCTTTTTTAGTTCAAAAAGAACATACGAAAGTAGTCTGAAAAGTTTCCGACCTAACAAACAACACAGTTTTTCATCAAATTTATTTTTATTTTTCAACATCGTCTCCAATTTAGTCGATACACTATTTTCGAACGATACTCTCTAGCTTTTTTTTAACCCTTTCAAATAGCATTTTACGTCTTTCTCCGCAAAAATAGGCGTTTTCGTGAGTGATAATCTCCTTGTTTGATGTAAATCTCTGTCCTTCAAGCGGAACTCTTAGGACAGGAAACAATAAAAAGTCACTTTTCGCAAAAGGGGGCCAGATCTGGTGCATAAAGTGAGTGGCCAAATAAATCAAATTGCAATTCGTGAATTTTAGCGATGGTGAATGCCAATATGTGTACAGGTGCGTTGCCCCGATGGAAAAGCACCTTCTTCTTCTTCAAATGCGGTCAGTTTTTTGCAACTACTGCTTGTGAAGTAATGATGTGTAATACTCTCCCGTTAATGTTTTACATTTTGGAAGATGATCGATGCTCGCAATTCCGTGACTATCCTAAAAAACAGTGGTCATTACATTTCCGTCATGTTAAAATCGGAATCTTTTCAGATAACCCTCGTACTCTCTTTCACTAATTCATTCCGCACTATCTTATTCTTGCAAAATCCTTTTGCCTCTATCATATCGACACATTATTTCACGTACGCTTTTCCATTCCTGAGAAAATTAATATTCCTTATGTTCATTGTTTCCTTGATCACAGTCTTCGACTACGATCACATATGCTCACACTTGACATTATTGGTGTACCCACTTCTTAAAAAATTGAATATTCTTTCGCATGTGCATAAAAGAATTACAGAGGGAGGCAAAGAGAAACAAGAGTTGGAAAATTTCGGTACCAGGAAGTAAGAGAAAATCAGTAGATGGGCAGAAACAGGATGACCGGTTAGCTACTTCAAGCCAAAGGTTACATGATTTATGACTTACGTTGACCTTTCCATGACCTCGATCCATTCCGCCGATAATATCATCTTATTCACGTTTATTATTATCTTTTAAAACCATGACGAACTCTAAAGAGCTCTCCTCTCGATGAGCTTGTATTAGATACGCGGAGCCCCATAAAAGTTTTATCAGCTTGGAAGAAATTATGAGGCTTCCTCATTAAGATAGATCCTCTGCCCGGACTCCGGCCACTCGACTCGGCTATTAGGCTTTGCACAGCGGGTGGACGGTGATAAATTCTATCTTTCTGCCGCGAAGTTTAAGCATTTTAAAGTCAGCAAAAAACAAAAAAATTAATTGATTCCTCGCATTGGTCTTAGTGCGCCGAGTACAACTCACTTTTCAATAGAGCGGTGCGATAATATCAGAAATATACGTTTTCGTTTAGACCGTGTAGTTTGTTCGTGTAACGCCACGCTTCACCCTGAATTGAGAAAAGGCTTGGGGAGGAATGAAAGTAGACGGGAACCTTATTAGTTTAGTTTGAAAACGTTAATGCTTTGCGTATAACCTACACGCCTGCTTTTTAATTTTAGAGGAACGATTTATTTTTGTCGCATCAAAGAATTATGTAACCTTACGGGAGAAATGTCAGAGATTCTGACATTTTTTTCTCTCTATTTTATTCATTTCCGTGTACTCGTATTGCCTAAAATCTCGCATTTTCTCCACTTAAGACATAGTTCTAAATATGCCGTGTCTGCCTTAGCGTTAAATAATGTTGGTTGCATTATTTAAAGTTTATTTGTTTGATCTGAAAAATTCGATGATGACTGTAATGATCGAAATGATGATCTTTCACAGAAAAGCAGGAAAACTACTGAATGTGCGTGTTCTTATTGGGGCATTGAGTGAAGCAAAATATGATTATATTCCTCGACTATTGGGAGACTTCGAAGTATGTAATGGGTGACAAGGGAAATGTTTGGTCGTATTACCCGTTGCTTTGCGAAAAAGAAGTTTATTTCTCCTTCCTGACATAAAATAATTTCTTACTTCGAATATAAGTAACGTTTCATTTAAACGATTATTTATTTTCCACAAATGAAATTTTCAGCGTTTTGTAGTCCAATTACTCTTGATTGACTCCGTGGATTTATTTCTCTTTCATTCGTGTCCAAGGTAAGAAGAAAAAGGAAGGAATAAAAATCTCCGGAATTTAGATTAAGAACATGATTCCTAACTATCAACGATACGCCGATAGTCAATTTTAGTGATGCGTAATTGTATGTCGTCGTGAGTCTAGTGCCATTTAAATTATAATATAAATATTTTTAAGATACCGATTGCTTTAAAATTATTTTTTGAGCAATTGGTGAATTAAATTCTTGGCCTTTCATGAGGGTACTATATTCAGGATGGTATCAAATCAGTTGGAATATTAGCCCCAGGAGAAATAATCAGTAAATTGAAGTTCCCCACTATTCAACTCGAAGTGCATGCATGTACACCGCCTTCACTCGATGTACGGAGACGGTGGCAATTACGGCTTGAGACGAAAACGTTGTTTCATTTTAACGAAAAATATAGCACATCTAATACCAATATTAAGGAAAATATAAACGCAATACATCAAATCCGTCGTTTTAGAGAGTGCGCCGCATTTTTCTGCCCCTCAGTACATATTTATTTCCCACATGTCAAATAATAGCCAACGATGAACTTTTACATCAACTGCATGGCATTCATGTGTAAAGCATGCCAAGAGAAGTAAGTGTCTCGCACTCATAACTTATTTTAGGATATAAAAGAGAAAAATAGTTAGGAGTCAGATTCATTTTTCCGGAATTTTGACCTTTCGAATTCCGTAAAAATCCATTATTTCTTTTCCGTGCCAAAATTTTTCTACGATTGCTTTAATAATTTCTCTCGAAAATCTTGAGCATTCCATTCCAAATGAAGTTACTGATCGACTTAACGTGGCGTTTAGCAAATTTCACACGCATTCATGCACAATATTTGAAATATTTTGCTACCCTATTTACACGATCAAATGCTTTGTCGAAATCTATGAAATAAAAAAATATATTCTGATTTTATTCTATTCTCCTATTGGCCTCATTACTCCTGTAGCATTGCGCATGTATCTACTTTTTTGGAACCCAAACTGATCATTCCCTACGTAATAAGTTCCCTCCTCTCCATATCTTAGGTGATGATTTTAAGAACCACCTTATTAGCGTGTGAAATCTTGCATTCTTGCAAGGGAAATATATAATACAATTATATGGTTGATCCAAGGTTCTTAGCGGGTAACCCATTGGTGATAGGGACATATGAAGAAGAATTACGTTTTAAGAACCACCTTATTAGCGTGTGAAATCTTGCATTCTTGCAAGGGAAATATATAATACAATTATATGGTTGATCCAAGGTTCTTAGCGGGTAACCCATTGGTGATAGGGACATATGAAGAAGAATTACGTCAGACAAAGAAGTTCTTACGGGGAGGAGGGAGTGGATGACAGGGACGATGAGTAAGAATACATATATTAGTATGATTAAGAAACAAAATATTTGTGAAAACTTTCATGGAGAACGTGGCATTCTACGGTGCGGAAACATGATCGCTGAATCATGTCGGAGGCTTTTAAAATGTGGGTGATGTGAAGAATAGAAAATATTAAATGGACGGAAATGAAAACCAACGAATAATTGCCAGACAAGGTAGGGGAGGAGAGCGGATTGTTGGGAGAGGTCTGCTCATTTTTCTATGTGGTCCCCGCATTTCCACTCCTCCATCACCCTCCCCTCTTCCCCTGCTAAGCCGCCTTCGTCTCACAGCTCGCCCCCGTTCGTCTTATGTCATCCCCCGCCTGGCAGTGACGGTTTGGGGGTTGTTAAAAATGAGGCGCCACAAATTAACAGTGCAGCAACAATAAATATAGGGTTTGTAAAAAAAAATATTGGTAACCATTTCTTCCTGCCGTGTGCGTGAAGAGCTTATTTTAGGCCGTCGGTTAACTGTGCGCATGATCGCAGATCGTATTGGTATTGATAATATGGCAGTGCACACCATTATCACTGAAAATTTTGCGTTGCGAAATATCTGCGCTAAACTCGTACCAACTCGCTAAAAATTTGCTATTCCCAAAATTAAAATCTTCCCTCAATGGGACCCTAAGTGCCGCCAAAGAAGCTCGCACGCTCACCCCTGAGGACCTTCCGGAATCCGCCTACCTGGGAGCCTTCAAGTCGTGAAATGCCGCTCGCAAAAGTTTGTCGGAGCTCTAAGGATGTACTTTGAATAATTTTGAGGCATTGTAGCCATATCTGAAATAAATCCATTTTTTTTTACTTTTCCCGATCCTTTTTAAACAAACCATATAATCAACCATTACAATATTTCAGTACTTTTCATGACGTTCCAATGCGTTCTGCCCATAGGTGGAGATGAAATAGTAAAATATTCGCAATGAATTAAAAAATATTTTTATCAACTTCTTCCGTTATTTATTTTCATATTCTTTTCTAATTTCTTTCGAGAACTGTGGCTTAATAACTTCTTTTGAATCTTATAAATTCCATCTTGCATTATTTCAATTTTTCCTAATCACGAAAACTTCACTTTTGTATATTTCTTGTCAGTGATAACAAGCAATCAACCATGCAAGAGGTTTTTGAAATAATATTTCTTCGTTCTCTATTACCATGATGAAATGAGGGGACATCCCATCAAGTTGGGGTCTTTTAATGCACCGAGAAGGTAGTGTCTCCGGCAAGGGAAAACTCCCTGAGAGTCCACATAACCTTTATAATATATATGATCGGAAATAAAAAGTGATGTCTTTCTGAAAAACACTTCAGCCCCATCTTCATTAAAGACATTTAGAGTGTGCAGTTTTAATTCGGCCAGGGAGAAGTGGACTCAATCAGAATTAAGTTATTCAGAACATTGAAAAATACAGGAAACGGCTCTTTCCAATCGGTTTTTATTATAGAGCACTAAAGATTTCATCAACTTTCTACCTGGTCGGGTGGCTAGAGTGCTGCACTGTTGAAGACTAATCCTATTGGAATATGGGGATTAATTGTGTAAATTAAGGGGCTTTCATTAGTAAAATGCGAAAATTGAGTTTCAATGAAATTCGCTTATGATGAATATATTCTTACTGTTCTCTTCTAATGAAAACGATCTACAGAAGAATGCTATGAACGAAGGATTTTTATCATTTAAATAAAAAAACATTCACGCATTAAAGTATTTACTTACATATATTCTATTGTTTCAGGCTTCACTTCGTGGAAGTATTTAATATCCATACTAAAAGGAAAGACTTGTACTTTTAGTATGGATATTTACCTACAATTTTCCAGTCAACGCTTCAGTTTCTCTGCGATTTTCTAACGCTAAATGACTCAAATACCTTTATGTATATTGTTAAGTCTTATGACAATTTCTCGTCTTCGATGCGGTGTATACGATTGTATGTGCGGTGCATACGATTGTATGAAATTCTACCGCAAGGTAAGTTTGTAATGCATTTCGAAACGATTCTGATTAAAACAATGGCTAGAAAATCACCTAAATGCCTGGCGTGTTTAGACCAAAATAAAAAAGTTAGTCCCTTAAATCAACGAAGAAGATTCTGAACCCAATAATTTCTAAATATACTGCGTGAAAATTGACTTCACAAGGTCTCCGCGCCGAACTACTCGGAGCTAAACTACAATGTTACGGGCAGTCGATAAATCCTAAATCCACTTCGGGACTCCGGAAATGGTTCATTTCCTTGCGGTGAAACAAGCATTGCATTGCTATTTTTTGTGTTGCTTAAAAATTACCATCAAGGCTCAGAAAGAGGAGTGCGTTTGATGAGAGTGGGCCACCGATATGCTCAACCTATTTGATGTGTGAAAAAAATCGAGCTTATAAAATAGGCAGGGAAATTACCTGCACATTCTATACTCTACCACCTCCTCTTACCGACGAGTAGTGACCTTCCTTTTTCCTAAATTGTCTGCTCAATGAAGAGCGATAATATTTTTTTTGCATAATTAATTGTGCAAAAATTTAATCTTAAGTTACATTGTTCACTTGGCGTGTAATGTTATGGTTGTTATAAGTCTAGTTAGTTTGAATCCAATATTGCGTCAGCCATCATTGCTGACGGGGGTTTCTCCACCACCATTTATTATTGAGCTGGCCTCGCATATTCTGTATTCTTAGTTCCGGCCCCTAGGGATGAGAATAGTCGTAACTTTTAGGGTTTGTTTCACCTAATGACTGACTAGCTCGTCAGATTCTCTTTTTTATTTGCTCCCAGTGTTGCATAATCATAAGGATAGCGTTTCTCTTTCTTTTTTCCTCGTTTATCAGAACGGATACGCTGAGAGAATTTGGGGAAAGGGCTGGCTGCACTTCAATATACGAGACGGGCAGAGCGATTTAACAGTATCAACACGACTTTGATTATCAACGCGACACTGAATGTCGATGCGACATTGAATGTTTACGTGATATGGATATCGACATCGGCATGGTCTTCGATATTGACCTCGATGGCAACATGATCTTTGATATTCTCGACATGGGAACATCGAGGTGGAATCGATATTTCGCATACATATTGCCTCGACACCAAAAAGCCGATGTCGCACTTCGTCCATTTGGGACCTTCTCAGAAAAAATGTGATTCCATAATACCGAGAAAAGTAACTGGAACGTGAAATTCCTCTTCATGCCTCTCTTTACTCGCTAATCAATGATTTTCTCCCTTTGGGTTTCTCAAGCACGCCCCTTTTCACATGTGCCTCCCACTTAGTAAAAACCAGCGTTCTAAAAAGCCTGGCCACACTCTCCCGACTCTCTTACAACTTTTTACTTCCTTGAATCGGGCAAAATATACATATCTTGATATCACATACATTCTCATTTTGTTCATCATGGATCAATACATAATTTAATTATTTTGACAATAATGAAATTGTCTTGTACAAAATAGGGACCAAGTAGGGAAATGTAGCTCTGATGAAGTCGAAGTTACGGCGGGAGATGCCACGAAAGTAACTTATAAGAGAGTCATCCACTGAATTTGCATTAAAATGCAACAGTGTCAGAGTGTAAAAATCATTCGCCTCCCAGTCAAGACGAATGATTTTTACACTCCGAAATTCTTTCTTTACCCTACCTTGTAAATCTGACCTTAGAGTTTTTGGCTTTAAATTGGATTTTATTTGTCAGTGTTAACCTTTAAGGGATAAGATATTTATCATTATGTTAAACCCAAAAATAAGTACAGCACTTCAAAGCGTTTGTTAAAAGTACGCTGATGTAAATATACTTAAACGACCAAATTATGCCTTGAAAATCCCATCTTATTGCTTAATGGATAGTTATTACACTTCATTATTGCACCTACTGACTCAGATTTAAGCGTTATAGAACATCATATCTTAAGGGGATAAAGCTTTTAAACTACTAGAGTGTCAAAACAATATAAATTGCGAAATTTGATAGTGAAAGAGTCCGGACTATTCAGTGGAATACTAATAGCGAAGCAGTAACCTAAACTGTTGAATTGTATTTTTTTCGCTTTTTTATTCGTTTTGACATTTTAAAATTTTTTTGAATTGGGACTTTTTTCTTACTTCGTGCATCTACTTTCCTACATTTTACTTCGTATTTCATTCTATCATTTAATAGGATGAATTGATTAATAGTCACATGACGATACCTTCCTTCTCTTAAATTTGGGATACCTCACAATATTTTACCGCCGGCAGGTAAATTTTCTTTCTACCCTGTTATCAGTGGATACAAGGCCTGTCTCAAATGTAGTACGACTTATTTTTTTCCGGATAGGTAGACGCAGTAGGGACGGTGGTGTCTCTGGCTGGGTTCGAGGGAGGGGAGTCTCGGGAAAGGCTGGAGGCCGATAGCAGTTGGCTCCCAGCCTTTGTGGAGTGTGGATCGTTCGTTTGCGAATCCTCTATAACGTGACCTCGTCACGCTCCGTCATAAATCGGCTATTGGAACAGTGCTACGCCATCCAATTGTGCGTGAAACTTAGCAAAACCGGGAAAGAGACTCACGGCATGCTCAAGGCAGCTTATGGAGATAAAGTCATGGGTAGATCGGGTGTTTTTGAGTGGCACAAGTTGTTTCGATAGGGCAGAGATTTTGAAGAAACCGAACGTTCAGAGGGCCCTTCGACCTCAAAATGTGACGAAAAGTTTGCAAGAGTGAAGACTTTGCTGGGCAGGGATCGCAGATTAAATGTTCGTATTGTTTCTAATAAACTTGGCATACCTAAAAGTGATGTACATCGGCTTGTGACCGAAAAAATGGACATGAGAAAAGTATGCGCGAAGTTGGTGCCGCGAGTTCTCTCGGACGAACAGAAGGAAACTCGCACGTGGATCTGCCGTGCGATCCTCGATAATATGAGTGAGGATCCAAATTTTTTAGACAATGTCCTACCAAACTTCTTCTCCCGCGGAACCAAATGTCTTCCCCCGCCTCAAATCCCCACTGAAAGGACGTGACCACGGCTCGTTGGAAGCGTTGCAACAGTCCGTGACGAGGCAGTATAGCAGCATACGGGGCGCTGCCTTCCTGAAGCCAGGCGAGGCTTGGTAAACCCGCTGGCAGCGATGTGTGGACGCACAATGGTGCTACTTTGAAGATTTTTGAGTGAATGTATCAATTCTAGCAATGCATTTTTTAATCGACTCAGTTCTACTACGTTTGGGACAGATCTTGTCCCTACTCTCATTATTAAATCGCCTACTTCACTATGCAACGTATATAGTATTCCACACTGTATGGTATCCCTGGGCCAAAACAAACTCTGATTGGATCAAAAGTGAATAGTTCTTGCTTAACTACCCACTTTCCATGCATGTATTCTGGGTGGTTCATAATTACATTTTTTTCAAAATATGTTGACGAATATGTCTCATACTATGCTGCTTCTGAAAATAATGTGATTTTTTCAAGAGATAAGCGCAATCGTAGAATTATGGTGGTTTCAAAATTAACTGCGGGTCTCAGTCTTACACCGTAAAAATTTCTTAACAAATCTTCCGTACATGTACCACAAGCGTACATATACGATGTACCTTGCGCTTTTGGTACCTTTCTTCTTTGATAAGGTTGTCATTACCGCTACATAAATTTTTTCGGTCATTCTACTCTCTGGTATACAAGTGTACTCTTGCACTCCGTTACGTAGCGATGTGCGTCCCAACATTTCCTTGTTTTTTTCGGCAACTGATGTGTCCAAATGCAAAATTGTAAATAGACATGAAGGTAGGCGAGCATTCTTTTACATTCGTCCACTTAATATTTGGATTAATTTAAGTGTCGAAATCATCTTGGCAAAATTCCAGTATGCTATGAGCTGAAAAACGTAAAATATATATAAAAACAGAATGCCATGCGATTAGAATCAATGACGCAATTCAAACCCTTTATTTTTTATTTGTAACAGTCGGTAAAATATCTATATAGTTCGATTTCTAATCGGTGAACTCCGAATAATCTTTGTGATGACGAAAAAGGATTCGTATTTTCATATATTTTGCAATGCACCAATTGGTATGTTCAATCGAATTTCAAATCGTCAGTTTAGGCTCCATTAAGTTCCTCATACGTTTGCTAGATGGCAGAACCTGTTGTACTCATTTTGTCGTCGGCTGCGATACGGCGGGACAGAGCTCCCGACGGTTTATCCCCATGGTTTTTGCGGGGAAATTAACATGTCCTTCATCGTGGTAAAAATGATTAAATCTATACCTTTAAATGAATTAAATGGACGCACCAAACATCCCAAGATTTTACTTCTGCTGTTCAGGTTAGTTCCTTACTTTTTTCACATTAATTATTTGTTCCCAGTAAAAATTATAGTCCCAAGTTCCTAACTTTAATTCACAACCATTCTCTTTTATGTTTTTTCTAATTAAAATCACACAACCTACCACTTCTTTTTACCATCGGATGCCAACATTCATTCTCCAGACCAAAACATTTTCACAAACTTATAACACATTCAACAATCCGCATAAATTTCTTAAGCATTAGTCATTAAGTTTCATCTGTATCTTTTCCATTTCAGCTAATTCCATCACTATCTTCAAGCCTGGAGTACAAGCATACTACCATTTTCTCATTTTTATCCAGCAATTTTTTCCTTTTACTCTTAACTACTTTTGGGCTATGATCTTTCTTTCAACCCAATTTCTCCCCTAATCTACTTAAGAAACCCTCCACTAATGCTCTTACCCCAGTGAAAGTCCAACAACTGTCCGCCATTCATTATGTATGCCAAAATCAGTAATGCTCTCAGAATCATTCTTTTTATCATTTGTACACATTTATGAGTCAACCATATATTTGAGACAACTATCCCCAATCAACAAATTTTCACCATTACCATTCCCCTGGGACTCACCATACGTATGGATCAATTAATTCTTCTGAGGCATCCCTTCTATCTCCAACCCAACCATTCATGTCTCCCAATTGAAATATTCTTGGACCAAGTTCACCTTCATTTAAAACTTCTATCAATTTCCCCATATCATCTTTCATCCTTTCAGTCTCACTCACAATGATAAACCTTCAAATGCCAGCTTCCTTTTCTTTCATGAGCAAAAAATAACCTTTGGAACTATACCTTCCTTAGACAAATCTTAGTCCTCTTTTTCAATACCAAGTGAGAACTCTGACTACAGGATATTTGTGAAGCATACTGACATATCAGCTTGCACTGCAATATACCTCAACCTTAAGTAATAAAGTCTTGCTAAGTGTAACATAGAGGCTTTAAACAAAGCCTTTCAACAGTGACCCCATCTAGAACGTCAAGTTCAGTGGATTTTATTCTCTTGGGTAAAAGTAATGGATGGTGATACTGAAAAGAAAAGAACATATTTTATAACAAAATGGATATGAGCTAGATTAGAAGAAGTTTCAGGAAAACAGAGAAGAATTTGGATGAGATGTTTGAAGACAGTAATGGCACATATGAAAGAGAATAAACATAAGGGATGGTTGGATAAGAGGGATACTTGATACAACAATACTTCTACTTTGGAAATTGACTACTTAGCACGGCCAAATTTATCCAAATTAGGGTGGCATGAAAAATTTACTGAAAAGAAAAATATCACATTTTATAAAAATCATTTCACTATTTATTTTATCTGGCATCATCATATTCAGAAACTACATTAATTGGATGTGAACACCATATATATTACATAGAGTAATGTAAATTAACTAGAAAGCTAAAAAAAGGTTGTTCAATAAGTCAGAAAATAATTCGATTTTGGTGAAAAGGGCCTTGAAAAACAATTCAAATTCACCCCTGAATAGTCTTATTTATTCCATGTTTAATATAGACAAGTAAATTACACAATCAATGGGATTCAAATATAAAATCATCTCATAGCTATTACATAAAGAGGCACCCCCTGAAAAATCATGAGCAATAGCCAATCATTTGTATATATATCATATAAATGTCATGTTAAGTGCATTACATTTGTGACTCATACGCATAAGGCATAGGTATAATTAAGTTTTAACTAGAAAAAACATCCAATGGAAATGACGCACCAAAGGCAATCAATCATAGCTAGATTGTTATGGCTAGATTAAATGTGATATAAATTGAGTGAAAATGAAATCCAATGTACTTTGCCAAAAATATAACATCAGAGATATCCAATTGGGCAATTTCAATGCTATTGATAATGACACTTGTGGAATGGAATCGTATTCATTTGTGTGTACGCATCTGTAGAAAAAAATCCTTTCACCTAAAGGCAAGAAGTTTCATCCCCTTTTGGTTCCATATTCCTGTCTAATATTACTGTTTCATTATATCTGCAATTAATACCATCAACATTGTAGCTAAATTGATTACACTCATTGGGTAGGAAAATAAATGTACAGCTTCGATTTTAAGTGCTTTATTAAGGTTTCACAGCAATGAAGAAAACTGCTTTGTTCATTCCATGTTGAAGGCATTTCATCAATGACAAGTTTATCTTCACTCAAAGTAGATTGCAAGCAAAATTCAACAGTTGCAGTGTAAAGAATTTGAAATCAATACAGGCAAATTAAATCAAAATTCACCATGAGATATTTAATAAAGATGGTTAATGCATTTTTACAATAGTTTTTGATGTCCACTATATTAAACAATGTTAGCTGCAATTAGAGTCAGTTCAATCAAGACTACTATTCTGACAGTGAAACCAGCTTATGCCACTTAAGATAAAAAATTATACACCTACTGAGTATCTCGCAAGAAGCCACCAAGAAAACAGACAAAGTCAAGAAATGAAAACAGATTTGAAGAAGCTACTACAACAAGGTTTGTGCAAACTTTATTTCCTTCACGAAAAATATAATGTCCTTCTATAGAAAATGGCCAGTAAACAATAGTTTACAATTAGTAAATTGAATTAAATTGCTCCTATGTATAAGTGTAGCAAATATTATTTAATTTAAATTAAAAAATCGAAAATCACATCATTAATACCCTGAGCTGATATTATTTTGGCAGGATTCAAATCCAATACTTTGAATATAGATACTGCAAAGCATGCTGGTAAGTAATACATATTAGTGGTTCAGAAATCAACAAAAATACTTTCCTGAAGTGATCGAGGCATGATGGCATTAATCACATCTTATATCCCAACCACAAGAACTTCCATCACATCAACACTATTCAGCAACTACCAAATCTCTTTGAAAACTAATTTCATTTGTTTAAAATACATTATTCAATGTAACAAATGGTTCATAATAGCTTTTCCCATGCCTACACTTGGTGAGAAAAAACGTAATGAGCCTTAATTGTAAACTTCAGAGCTAAAATGGAATGAATTTAATTTTAATTTGAGAGAACATTTATAAAACTTATAACTTTTACTGCCACAAATTTTATTTTCAGTATTAGTTACTCACATGCTTCTTTTAAGACCAATTCTGATGGCGCAGATACTTTTTAAAACATGCGCATCTGTTACCTAAATCAAATAATGACATAAATATGAATTCACTCTCATATAGTACTGAGTATGACTTAGTGTAAAATCCCGAAAATAGAAGAAAACCATCATACATCTGTCACAGAAATAAAATGACAACAATACAGTATGCAAGCTGAGAAAATATGAGAATTAGGAGAATGTACCACTATGTAAGCAGGTTTCACTGCATTCAAGCTGGTAAACAAATTTCACACTTTCTTAAATTATATATAAACCTTATGCAATCATTTCTTGAGATATATCTATTCCATCACAGCTAGTCAGATTAAAAAAATAACACAATATAATTAAGCACCACCAACTTTTCTCAAATCTTAAAAACATACACATTTACTTCAGTTGGCGCTTGAATTACATGAAATAACAGCAGATTATGAGATAAAATATAACATTTCAAATCAAGAATAAGCAATAATATCAGTGGGTCCTCAGACCAAACACACAATTTTGGTTCGCTTAAAATTTTAAAAGGAGTACAGTGGGTCCCCACTTTACAATGGGTTCACATTATGAGAAATTTACTTTACCACATGCTTTATGAATAAACCTCTGGCTAACTGAACACTCATATTACAATTGCACATGCCCTCGAAAAATTGTTATCTACTGGGATCTGATTGCCCTCCTTGCTTTTTTCCCCTAATTTATTTCTGGTAAACAATTAAGCATTTTGCAGTGGGTTCCTTATTTAAGAGGGTAGTTTATGAACTCTTATCAAAATATGTATCACGCCATATGCATTTTACCTTTACTGTGTTGATGATTTGCGCTATTGTCTTTAAAAGCTGGCTAATTCACATGCGATTTCATAATGATTGATCCATTTACTGTTTACAGAGCTGTCAATATCATAGCTCACAAATGGTTCACAACAAATCACGAGATTATGATTATACCAGAGGGTGTACTGTCACTCTCTGCCACTCCCTTTTGACACAAGAGTGTGAGCTAAAAATGGTGAACCACAGATGATTGAGAGGCGGATTGGAGTATCAAAAACCAACAACTACTATCCTAATGCTTCCATAAACACTATGTCACATGGAGAAATCAATTTGGTGAACTACATGGGGCGATGGGTAAGCAGGGAGGGTGGAGGAGAGGAGTAGGGGTCCCCTGTTGCTGCCAACGTTATTGCACTCAGTCAGCCCTCCTCAAGTCCTTGACTAAGGTAGGGCAGTGGGCAGAGGGGTCAAGGCTCTCAGAAATGGGAAACATTGAAACTGCAGAACCCAATCACTTATATGTTGCAAATGTTAAAGTTCTGTTCAAGAAAAAGAGGCTGCCACTGAATATGATACATTTTACAGCAAAAACAAATCATTTGTCTCGACTGGGAATTGCTTTCCCTCTCAATATCTCAATTTCCAGGAGTAATTTATCCATTTAGGCTACCAAGACATACTCTTGCACTGTGAATTTCTCCTGATTTTTAAAGGAAAAGATATTTTTATGACATGCCAATACTGTACAACAATGTCACAAAATCATTTCAGCCATGAACTTTGAACAATCCCTCAATTTCTGACAGTGTGCCAGGTTTTTATTCTGCTCAATATAAATGAATTTTGCAATGTGACATATCCCAAATTTTAAGCACACACCACCAGGTGGCTCTTCTAAAGTCACTGTAGCAACATTCCACACAATTTCAGAATTTAATTCTTCCCTGTTTTGGCTTTATCAAACAGAACTTATCTACTGATCCACTCTAAATCAATTACGCTGGCATTGATGGACTTGAGTTCCCAGCTGATGGTTCTTACTATACTAGTGCTATCTGTTCCATGGTAAGTGAACTCTTACTCTGGATCGAAGTAGATGATATATGACTTAGATGGAAGAAGAAAAATTGGCCTTCAAATTTCTACCAATATACAATAAGAAATGTATGTATAATAATTCATCCAGTCTGCTTCTCAATGGAAAGAAGTCTTTTGAGTTTTGATGAGGGAATTAGTAAGAGTTATTAAACAGTCAATTTTATGTCTGGGACTGAATTTGTATGCCTTCCATTTAGCTTCTATGAGGTACCTAACAATGAATATGAGACTTTAGATATTAACTTTGTCTTGTTGTGTAAGGTGAGTAAGGTGAGTTCATGAATCATATTAAGTTGTATGAATGCGATTAGAAATATTTGACGATCTAACTTGATTATTTTCCCATACGATTTATAAGTAAATATGCAATCTCAAATTCAACGTATATATAGATGATGAAATTGTTAAACCAGAGTGCTTGATCACAAATAAGTGTGTTAATTGAGTTACTTAAGGTGATTTGCTCAGTACGACTGGTCTCGTGGAACATTATATTGTAAAGCAAGGACCCTCTGTAAGGCAATACTGATAGCTCATTATTAAAATTATTCTGAATGAAAAAATTTAGGTAAATCATATTATGGAATATCATCACACTGATGTATACACCCCTCAATGCACTTGCAGCCTGAAAATGTTAACTATGTAAAAATTTTTGTTAATTCTTCAATTTCACATGAATCCAGGGGAGATAGAGGAACAATCGAATGGGCAGAAAAGAGAAAAAATATAATTTCACAATAGATATTGAAACTGTAAGTCAAATGGTTAATGCTAAAACTCAAGAAGCAATTAATATAATTGAGTTTTTGATAGGGAAAACCATTTGCCAATGGAATAATTTCTTCAGAGAACTACATTTATTCCAACAAAAATATGCTTAAGTAACATTAATCAGTTACGTTGAATATTTGTTCACAGAGAAAACATTGGCAGCTAAACACCTGATTTACGTATTTCCACGACAAAAAAGCCATTATGATTCAGTTACTGCATTATAATGAGGATACATCAATTTCACAGCTATTAAAACAACTTTCATGTCGACAGGACATAAATAAGCATTAACACTTAGAGGTTCCATGACACAGCATTCTTAATATTTTATATGCCACATATTTTGCACAGTTGTAAATAGCATCAACACAAAATATTTCATGGAGTAGCACTAATCAAATAATATCTCTTATTTATAACACACAAATTAATTCATTATGTGTTTTGACTTCAAGTACTTGAGCATCTTTCTGAGACATTCATCTAAATATTATATCATACAATCACATATCAGGAAACTGAAAATTATTCTACTTCACTATTCCATCTTGAGTATCTAGTTGTATTATTTTCAACACAACATTTTTTTTTTCATTTGTCCACCAACAAATATACATTGGCAATATTAAAATAAAAAAATAACAATAAATTCTACATCACCACTGTATCATACCATTTCCCTCGTCAGATTTTAATACCAATTGAAAAGAATGACAGAGGGACATTGGTACTTAGAGGAGTTATTTTATATTTATCTTTAGAAAGAGAAGGTGATCTGATTACTGCAAAAGCAAATATTTGGAGACTACTGGCAGAATAAACCCCAAAATTGTACATTGCAGTCTTAGGCAGAGTAAGCATTACCTCAGGGGGCCTCAGTGCAGCCCAACAGTCATGAGTAAGTTCACTAATCTCCGCAGTACTTATGATTTAATGAGCAATAGTAAAGCTGTAGCTGGATATATATTTTCACACAAAAGACCAAGGGAAGCACACAATTTCACTTATCTAAATTGGCATTAGTCAATCACATGTATCATACTATAATACATGGATTTAAAATGCCAGTGAGTTTAATAAATAGTAAATAATTCGATACTGGAGTGGTGTTCAAATAAAAACGAGAAGAGAGTGTTTTGAGTACACTTCTCTTAATAGAGAAAAATGCAGAATTTATGACAATGGATAAAATTTTGGGTTGTAATAACAAGTAGCTAACTTCAGAGATATTTTGATATGCAAATATGCAAAAAGTATAAGGATCAACCAATTCAATGACCTCAAAGCATAATTTTATAAATTCAGAAAATCTAAATAAGATATTTAATACACAACAGAATGGGTTATAATTACTTTTTACACAACCTTTGTTAATGCTCATAAGTACTCATATTATTTAGGTACATGAAAATATAGTGCATATTACCAACATGAACTAATTTACCATGTTGTTGAAAATAAACTTCAATTATAGCGGTATGAATATGTTAAGAAATTTAACATAAGCTCTAAAACCCCTCTGTTCCTAGTTCATCTCTGGATTATTTATGTCAATAGATAATGGCAAAATAAGAAGAAGGGTAAACACAGAGAACCAACAGAAATGGACTATGAAATTAAAATCAAGTCTAGATTAATTCCTGACAATGTTAGCATGTTTCACATACCACCAACCCATTTAAAGCTACCATTGATAAATACAACCCAGGTTGTAATTTCTGCCAACAAACAAGTTTGACTCACAGCAAAAGTAATGCAGCATTTTTTTTAACTAACTTCTACACAGTAACTATGACCTCCAATTTCAAAAAAATCTAAGTACAATCATTATCATTGATGCTAAAATCACACTTGCCACATTTCAGTATTTTGGCATCATTGGATACAAAACTTGCATTAATTTGTCATCAAACCATGATCTTGTAATGACTACACTGCCCAATCACTTACAAAGAAATCCCTCTGAAAATGAGCACATGTTCATAATGTCATGCTCGTGCACTTTTGGCTAGAATAAAAACTGGGGGCTGTTAAATCAGATCATCTTTATAAAGAGAAGAGCTTGGATCCAGAGGAAAAAATATAGTAAAAAACTTAGGGAATAATCTATAATGGAAAAAATGATGCCTTTCCTATGAGTTACGGATCTACTTTAAAATAAAAAAAAACTGTAAATTATTATATTAAAATCATATTCAGTTGCATGACCAGTGTAGGTTTTCCTGTTGAGCTATTCACCCACCCCCAAGTGAAAAGAGTGTAATATTTGCATGAGCCAAGACTCTAATAAGGACACACAAAATGACCCTCCATCATTAGAGTTTAAACAAAAAATTGATGGTACTAAATATGCAGCAAAATATCATCAATATGAATCATGACACCAAAATACTGCCACAAAAATAAATTTCATTTCATAGGAATTGCGAATCAAATCTTACTCATCAATTTCAAAGTTCGTTATTACAGTATTTTACTCTACCAAATACTATGAAAACACAAACATCAATCATAACTCAAATAATTTAAAATAGAAAATTAAAACAAATTAACTGATGACAATTAAAATGAGAAAACAATTCACCCTAGCCCTGTTTATCAAGAATTTTAACCACTTCAAGTTTATTTTGATGAAGTTTAAAAATTCACAAAGCAAAATAGTTGGAAAATAATACAAATTATTAACAGAAATTCAACATTGGTCCTGTAGAACCTTGCCCAAGGAATCTAAAGAATTATCTACACAATCCATAACTAGCATGACCTTTGTTAAAACAACATGTACAAAAATAATAACAACCAAAACAACAACCTTCTACTTTACCATCACAGAAAATTTTACCATCACATCACATTCTAGGGACAGTTAGGATATAACACTTCCATAACATCATTCAAAAATGAAGTACACTACATTAAAATGATGGTGGATACTAAACAACAGAAGTCTATACACACATATGACCACGTACATAGCAGATACATGAGATAAAGTTCCTACTCAGTCTTCCATATAAATGTAATTCAGCAGACTTCAGGGCAAAATCTGCAAGGACAAATACACATCTACCAATTTTTGTGTACACCAAAACATGAAAACCTGGCTGTTGCAGAGGAACTCCACAAAAACAGTTTGCTTACTGTGACGAAACATTCTTGAGCTCATGGCTTGGCCAAACAAGCATATGAGCTTAAAAAGTGACAAAAACAAAAATTTTACCTTGCTACCTATGGACACACCATAACCACTGTATTCTAACTTGAACATCTAATCAAGACACTGAGAAAAATATCACAAGGCTATAAAGAATATAAATTTGTTATTATATGGAGAAATCAGATCTATTTGGAACTGTACATGGAAACATGAATACTTTGCTTTATTATAAAAGTAATCTTTTAAAACTTGACCCCAAAAAGTCTTGATATGCTCACCAGGGAAAAGCTAGTGCCAGTAGACTTGCTTATACCCGGCAAAGAATTCTGAAACAACACTTTTCTGAAGTTATTAGCTATCCATCAACAAACACATCAGTTTTTACCAAATTATGGCACCACATAATGGAGGAGTATTAAGCCTGGCCTTGGCATCCTCAGCCATCCAAACCTTCATATCACCTGGTAGATTAGCCGAGCCACAGCCTGGCCAGGGCCCGCCATCAGCTGGGTGCTGCCAATTCCACATATATCCAAGTGTATAATCTCTGTTTTTGCATATCCTTGCGCTCATATCTCAGGCTACTGAGACCATCTGTCTTGAACCGGTTTTGTCCGGAGTACAAATAGTCATACCTTAAATATCAAAAGGATATGTGTTAATCAGGCATAAAAAGGAACACTTCAATACAAAATCCCTTAATAGAGAGTAAATGTATCATTTCATCTGGATGGAGAGCATGTAAACAAAATGAAAAAGTAAAGGAAAGATTTTACCTCATATTATGTAGAAAGGCATAGTTAAAGTAAGCAGCAAATGTTTGGGATTCATAAGAGAAAGCAATAAAGAGGGCATTAATTACAGTTAAAAATAATGACCGCACTGTGAAAAATTTGGAAAAATTTCAAATATATATATATATATATATATATATATATATATATATATATATATATATATATATATATATATATAATGTAATAAAAACTGAGCAAGGATGAGAAAGTCACAACAGTCTTTGATGCATTGAAAATTGTCCATTACCTTTCTTTAAAAAAACAAAAAAGAACCTCATTTATGTAAGGATCCAGGACATAATGTCACTGAAACGAGATAAAAATGTGAACATATAACTAAGGATTACAAAAGTTATTAAATATTTTTCATGATGCGCTTAGAATGACAAAACAAAGACGGTCCTTCTTGGTATTACTTTTCCAGAAGCAGCGCCGTGGCTCTTCGTGGTTTTTCTCTCTAATATGGGTGGCTGTATTTACTTCCAGTGAATAAATTTGGATAGTGAAAAGCCAGAGAATGGGCTGATCACAGCTGATTGGTAGCTGAGAAAGCATTACACAAAATCAACCGGCACATTGTCTGATAGTGATGTTCCCACAGTAGAGAATTCCTAAGTTGAATTATATCAGTATGATGCCCCTGAAAAACTTGACGGTACCCACTGAGTCTTAATTCATACAAATATAATGATCCCAGGATCATTCAGTGCCAACACGAAATTTAGGGAAAATCAAGGAGGAACACCATGAGGATTCTCAGTGACTTCACTGAGGATGGTAGTGAGTTCAATGCATTTTACAAGTTCACAAGACATATGACCACCTTGAATCAATTTTACCTCCAATGTTCATACTTATACCTTAGAAAGCTTTTCTAAAAGCAGGAGAAGATAAATCATAGATGGAATGAGGATTTTCTACTTGATATTGACATAAAAATTCCAGGAAATCACCTTTTTGGATTTGCTTTCTCCTTTTTATGGCTGATCATTTTATACCGCGCTATATTGGCAGGATAGCGTGAGATGTGAAAATGATGGTACTTGATGCGATTGGCCATGTCATCATCTTCTCCACCCCAGCCCCAGAACATGTTGCTAAAGCCATTCACCTTACGAAATTGCGCCGAAGTCATCGCACTCACACCTCCGAAAATTGCAGGATATGGTAGCCTAAGTTAGAAATAAAAATTAATTCGGGTGCGTAGATAAATAAACGGTGAATAATATTACATGAGGACTATAGATCAACCAAATAAAAAGAATTTTAAGGTAAATTAAAGTTTTAGAATGTGGTGCACAGAAATACAACAAGCACAAAATGATGCAGTGGAAGGAGAATGCCAACTCACAGAAAAAGTTTCAAAACACATGCATATTACATATTGCAGCATCATTGTAGTTGAAATGAACATCACTGAAGTATTATCCTTGAAGGTTGCCACAATCAACAAAACAAATCATTATTTCTTAGGACTAAACTATTAATTATGGTGCCCTTCATTCAATTAATAGGCATTTGGACTTTTAAGGCATGATAACCTACTGAAGACCATAATTAAACTATAATCGAGGGAAAGAATCACAAGGAAGATTACAGATGGATTCTGTGAAGCAGTTGATAGTTAATATCTTGATTCAATGGGCTAAAAGAGAATTAACAGATTGTCAGGGAGCAATATGACTCGGACTGCTAAAAAAAGATCCTTGGATTAATTTTTGGTATTAAATTTTTGAAAAACCAAAAATGATGAGATTTAAGTGAAAGCACTAATGAATTAATTATCACCCTGTGGTGATTTTCTATTAGTTTTCAATAATATTTTCCAAAATTAAAATCTGCAAATGTAAGAATGAAGATGAAAAGCATTCTTTCGCTGAAACAAAAATCTTATGTGTAAGTTCAATTACTAACAAGAACCCAAATATTTATTGCATTTAACATATTTCTGCATCATTGGAAAGAATAATTCTACACATCACATATACGTAATTTTAAAAACACTTTAAAAATTAAAAGCTTTTCCCTTACTTGTATTTGAACACATCAATAGAAGCTGACATATGCCGTGGCTGTTCTGGACAGGTATACAAATTACGGTCATCTTCAGGCAGAAGGTCTACATCATGAAAGATGAAACAATCAAAGTCATACAATTTTGATGCCTCCACAAACCCAACATTCATGAGCATTGCACGGTTGAAAGGCCCAGTACCTGCAACAATAAGGTAGACATTATGCCATTAAATATTCTTTGTCAATTTAAATTCAATTACATTTCATTTCAACCTGAACAGACAAACAATTATTTCATCACCCCAAGAATGTTTGCCAAAATGCAAATCTTGACTGATGATTTAATCACTTGAAAATTTAGCAGAGCTAGAAGTAATATTTTCATATTTTTCAGTTACAACCATTCCCAAAAATAACGACCATTCCAAAATTTAGGTGGTGGTGAAGACTTTTTGTAGCCTCCACCAAAGTTTTACATTTTTAATGATTCTTATTTTAAAATATCCTTTGCAATCTGATTTAAGACCCATTTCTAATTTTTTAACAAAAATATAAATGAACATACAAAGGTTTTCACTGCGCACAGTTATTTAAAAGATTCAAAAAGGAAGCAAAATATAATTTTATGATGGCTAGACTAGAATTTTTTCCTTCTTAATTTCTTTATAAGAGCAGAAAAATTACCTTTCAAAATCCCATTTTCTAACATAATGACCCAGATGAAACATATCAATAGAGGTACCACTCACTAGCTTTTAAAAACATGACAGTCAAGTCACCAAAAGACATGCTTACTCAAGTATGTTGCTCATGACACTTAATACTCACACTCCACAAATGAAGTAAAAATTGCCAGCAATTACCAGTGGTTTCAATTATTCTGGAGCACATTGACCACACAAGGAGATAATACCAAATGTTCAATGAGCAATGACTTCCGAATGAAACCACTAACCTTTCCAAAGGGAGACAAGAAAGATCTAGTCATAATGGATTGCACAAGAATAAAGATTTATTCCCACCTAACATGACTTGAAGCCATATAAATGTTTTCATTTCCTATTTAGCTCATTTAGCACTGAGTAACCTGCTTAAGTAACTTTCAATCAAGAGGCTACCTATTACCTTGACCAGGTTTTAAAATTTCATTTTTGTTCACACTATAGCTGTTTCAAATAACTCCACAGTGCTTCTGTACCTTTGTACGAAGGATAGAGGAAATATTAGCTTTTGACCCTTTATATTTAAGTTCCTCCATAATAATCTGAAGCAATAAAAATCATCCAAAAATTAGGAATGGAGGGGAAACGAGCAAAGTGCTGGGCAAAAGACTGTCGGCTGACCGAGCCACGCACAGTAAGCCTGGCATAAGTTAACCGACTACTGACATCTCCTTCGTTTTTCCTTACTCTTATACCTCAACGTATGATGGCAGTTCCCAATCTTTCCTGATTGCAGGCTGCGTAACTACTTTCAATTTTACCATTTACCAGATTAGATTTTCATTATTTTTCTTTTCTGTAAATATATACTACATGCTAAGAAAATACAGTATTATTATAACTACAGACTACATATTCTGCCGGTATACTATTTGATATGTTAAGCTTTAAAAATCACATGAGTGCTTAGCAATGAAATTCTATCTCTACCTTTACCCTACTGTCTTCTTTGAGGTCGGTAGGAGGTGCTAACCATGTCATAAAAGGCTCTCAGACCTGCATAGACGCCAGCTCTATGCTTTTCCTAATACAGGACAGTCAAGTGACTGATTTAGTTATCTATCAGAAGTAACAGATGGGTGATGCTAAGTTTAACTCTCTTGAAGAGGGAAAACAACTTTAAAGGGTAATTCAAAAGTTCTGATCTGGCCGGCCCAGGGTTGGCCAGGCCCTACATGATGGGATGTGGGGGGATGTTTTAGGGGACTGAGAACTTGAAATAGTAGGGAGTGGTTAAGATACTAATTTATTTATCTATGCTGTTTGAATGTTGAAAAGTTTTATATATACTACACCTATATTCATGACTATTTCAGAGTGGATATGCGCGTAAATACTTTCATGTGCACAGTTATCATATTTTATGCAGTAATTTCTGAAATTTTCCCATGTGACTATTCATTTAATACATTCAAAGCTGGTTGATGTGGCATTGCTCCCAAAAAAATTAAAGGTTTAGGCATTGGGGCTATGAATTTGCTTCCAAGTAATTGTCAGTGTATGAAGTGTTTCAGAAAATTTTAAATTCTAGGGTCCTTTGTCCAAGATGAGAAAAAGCTTAAGAAACTATTCTATCAAAATGCCAAATTAAAAAAAAATTTCATCAAAATTCATTAAAAAATTTCATGTAAAAACCTGATTACTGACTTACGAATATCACATATTAGATATTACTATTCAATAACTCACCCATTTTATCAACATTTTATAAGTTGATACACAAAAATTTAATAGTAGTGTGTTGCCTGAGAGTAAAGAATTACTCTATTTTTGAGAAGTGGTTTAAAGGAAATAAGCTGAACCATTCTTATTGCAATAGAATTCTTAGTTTAAGATGATATTATTGAAAAAAATGAAGTGGAATCTCATGTAAGAACAGCCTATGATTGGAGAGGGATAAGTGTAATGGCATTTGAACAGCCTAAATTAAAATATCTGTATTAACGAAAACTAACCATTACAGGGACTTAGAAGACTGGAATGAAGAGGGGTACGTAGCAACACCCTTTTTCAAATCTCTTATTAGAAAGCTATATATAAATGAGTGATTACTGTAAAATAGCTCCTTCACATCAAGAATAGTGCGCAGAACCAGAAAATTGCACTCAAAAATGCCAGAATAAAAACGACTCCACTTGAAATTATTTTTATGACAGAGAAGACTGTTTTTCTCAAGAAATCAAAGCAATAACCCTGATTTTCCTAAGAAAATCTATTGCTTTGCACGAAAAATACATTTTGGTATTCAATGGAGATTGATTGACTGATCTGCAGAGCCATCAACTTCAGGAAATGGTATACTGACCTGCTTGCTCTATCACAAAGATTCCATAATCAACTTGCTGCTTATGAAGTAAAGGATGCAAATTCAGGAGGAGGGCCCTGAGGTGCTCGGCACGGTCTCGATATGGAACAATAATTGCCACTTTATCCCGTGCTTGGCAATGCTTAGGGCGACCATGGCCACCCACCTCAAGTCCACTCAAGTCACGCCCAAGGATCTTCTCCAAACCTTTTTCCAGCTCTTTCACTGAGGGAATTCGCTTTGTTACTTCCAATGGCCCAACTGTTTCCAAAACATGCAATTAAAGAAAAATAAGCAACATTTTTATGTGTACATGTACTGTCCAAGTGAACACACTTTATTCCAGTGAAATACATATATTTGAAAGACCATTAATCTGAAAAAAAATCTCTGTTCTTCACATTTCAAATCATCTTCTCCCTGGAATTGATACAAAACAGTTTATTTTGTAAAAAATACGCTTTCATTTTAAAACGGGATAGCCGAGACTGTAAACTTGATCAAGTTTACAGTCTCGGCTATCCCATTTTCATTGCTTCAAGACCGTAGGCACGTTCATTTTGTATTTACAAACTTTCATTTGTAAAAATAAACCCTAATCTGACCAGATGAGATAAATTAGTGAATGCTGTTTCAGATAAAAATTGAATCATATGAGCCAATAAATGCCAGTTACATTAGAAATATTTAAGAAATTGGCAGCATAAAATATTAGCCACTTCAAGATGCTTATACTTACTTACTAGTTGGTTGGGCATGCAATGCATTGGAGAACTGGGAAGCCTAATAACATGGAAGGTTTGACCCATGCTTAAATTTCCTTTCGGATCTTGCCCCCCTACCCTGATTGTGAATTTCCGTAGAATTGGGTAAATTCTACCAACATCTACCAAACTAACCTTTGGGTTGATTACTGTGTTTATGGTGGATTTTACATCATTAAACTCATATGATTATCTGACGAGGATTAAGAACAAGATATTCAAAAATTTTAACTTGGAAAAATTTTTTTTCTTAACTTGAAGGCACAGGACAATACACTATTCCTCATCATAACTTTAACCTCCATGCAAAAATATTACAAAGAATGCATTTTGGCATAGCAATGGAAATGAAAATACAAGTACACTTTCACAACTCAAGTTGGAGTACATTGCCTATATTTATTTTGCATTCGTCTGAAAACAGCACTTCGGCCTTTAAACAATGATATAATGATTTGACAAATACCTACACCCAAGCCCTAGGTGGAAAAATCTCCTAGGCAGGAATTGAACTCACAGCCACTGGGTTGGCAGGCAAGGATGTTATAAGGTTACCCTGTTGCAACCAGAGCCGGCAACGTATATATGTAGTTACAACTAGATAATAAATCGTGAAAGCAATGGGAGTCAGTCCATTGAGTGTGGGCAAGACCTAAGCAGTCATCATCACACAGACCAGGCAGAATGCAGAGGAAAAGAAGGCTTAGAAGTGGAATGCAATGATTATGATATGGGGATGGAATTTTAAGACAATCTTAAGCACAGGTAAGTTGTAAAATGCCACCAGGAGATCATGAAAGTAAGTATCGATATGCCAAGTCTGTGTGATTTTAGCAGGAGGCAGCATGAATTAGTGAAGTGAGGTAGAGATCAACGCAAACCTATTATTTAGATGAAAAAGAGTAGGAAATGGAATAAATTTTACAGAGAAATGTACAGCAGCATGATAGGAGAATAAATTACTACACTTAGACAAGAATTACTGGGGTTGAAGTCTGTAAAAGAAGGGAGAACCTTAGGTAAGGAAGTAGAGGAAAGAACATAATCGGCTATTTATACAGCATGAGACGCAAGAGGAAGTACATACACAACATAGTACATTTCAGTCATTAGGGACCATGTAAAACCTATCTTCAATAGGTAGATTAACTTAAGTTGGATTATAATCACCAAAAAGTATTTAAAATATTACTCACCCAATGTAGGAGGAATAGGTGGGCATGGAGGCATTCCTGTGGCAGGAGGTGAAGACACAGGATATATGGCAGTTGAGGCATTATGCAACATTTTTTTTCCCTCTTCATTACAATCGGAACATAATAACAAAGTCTCGGTCGATGAATCATTCACTTCTGAGGGTTTAACACTAAGATTATGTAAACCATCTGCTTGATTAAGTACAGACTTAACACTTAGATCTTTAACCACATTCCATGGAACTGCTGCAGTCGGTTTTGATGTAGCATTCCTCACTATCAGGGGAGAGGATGACACTTTGAGTGGAGGTACACCTTTTGCCAGCAATGGCGGCATCTCTCGAAGATTTCTTCCCATGGCCCCTAAATACATTCCACTCCTCCCATTTGAGTGGTTGGCAATGGTGAAGAGGGGCTCAAAATGTCTAGACTCAAAGATGGTGCTAAAAGCATACTGAAGAGCCAGCAGTGCCAGCACTGCTGACACGAGGACCTTGTACAGGTGCAAGCGAAGCCAAGAGAACGTGGGACTAGTCATGCCGGCGCTGCTGATGCCGGCCAGTTATCGGTCACAGGTGACCTAAGTGCACCGTGGCCCCCACTTCACTGAGGTGCCACCACAGCCACCAGAGCCAGGGACAACGAGTGTCTGCTTTGTAAGAAGCTGGCTTAGCAGGAAAGAGCCGAATGGGCAGGACCAGGGGCATTGGTCCCATGGCCGTCTGGCATGTAATTTTAGGGTGAGTGAGAAGGGCTGACTGGGCTAACTAGACATGAGTTACGGGACAATGCATACAATAGTTTTGAGATTCAAGGAAACTGAGGAAGAGTTCTGCTTGCTGTTTCTCCTGAATGGGAGACTTCCTACGCTGTTACCAAGTATTGGAAGAGGTCATGCCTCCGTGAGCCCCACATCTGAAAAGGATAAAAAAATGACAACATTTAAATTTTACCCACGAGGAAATTATTTTTACAGACCAAACCAAAGCTCGTGGCACTTGTACAGAGATATCTTTTTTAAAGGGAGATCCCAGATGGGTAAGTCGGTGGTTTGCACGCATGCATCCCTTCCTGGATAAAGGATCCTCTGCGGTCAACTTGAAAGTGTAACTTGGGCCCATATTTATAATTATCTTCCAGTTCTAGAAGAAACTTCGTTGTCTCCTCCATTAAAATTTCCCATGGTTTTTGACATTAGAGACTCCTCAGGAACTTCCAGTGTTACAACATCAGATGGAAAATTTTAATTCGAGGGTTCCCTTAGAGACATCCCGATCTGGGAAATGGCCCTTAAAAATATGGGCCTTAGAATCTTAGGTTCTGAAAACTGAATATTGGGAGAATATGACAGGGATATGAGCTCCAGACACGAGAAGTGAATAGGCATGTGGACCAGGAAGGGTACTCAGTAGTACCCCTGCCAACCATTTCTCCTACTACTCTCCTTTCTACTCCTTACATGTCCCCCTTCCCACTTCTCACTTTCCCCACTCCCTTGCGCATCTCAGTGCTACCAGCTTTTGGTCGGTAACTATTTTATGCAAACATCAACATGGTAATGCAGTGACCCACAAGACTAAAGACAAGGAGCATACCATAAACCAGGCAAAATATTCAAGTCATCAAAAGAATGAATCTAGTTCACAAGTCTGACCCCAGTTTCAATCCTTTAAAGGAACTAGGACCAAGAAAACTCTATTAGGAGTAATGCTATTCATAGCTGTTAAGGGTGGTGGGACATTGAGATCCATGGATCATTTGATAATCTTAATGAGGACATATTGATTCGCAACAGAATTTCATAAAGATGGAATCAAATGAACAGCATCATCTTCAAGTACAATTCTGTCTTGTATTTTAGTATAACCTTAACATGTAATTAATTTAATAACAATTAGCCACAAAAAGTAAATAACATTCACAGCAATCGGTAGACTAACATACTATACCATGGAATACTTTCCTAGTTTCCTAAACTGCACTATACAACAAGTTTTAAAGACCATGTAGGTAACATTAAGACAAAAATTTGAAAATGTAGAGGAATTATTGGCAATATTTTTCTAACATTTTTTTCACCATGTAACCTGGCAAAATAGTAGACTTAAAATGTGAATTTTCTACTAAGCATTAAAGTTACCTCTTACACTACAATGATCGCTTTCTTCAAAAGGTAATTAACAATATGTCTACTATCTGTGAATCAATAAATTCCCTGAATTTTCCAGGTTGCCCAGGTAATATTTTTGGATAAATATTGGTCAATTAATATTAATTATTGGCTGATGGTGCCAGAAATTATAAGAAACGGTTGGAAATAGTGGACAAGTAGCATAATATCCTGATTAATATCGGAGGTTTACTTGTATATGTGAACAATATCGAGTAAGTACACCATCCTGCTCAGGAATCATTTTGAACCCACAAGATGACATTTATACGCTTCCTCAGGGGAACATTAATTTCCTGGAAAATGAAACCAATATTCTGAAAGAAACAGTGATGTAGGTTACGATTTAATGTAAAACTGAACGAGAACGACAACAGCCGCAAGATCAGTTTCATTTCATTTGCATAAAATAAACATTCTTTTCATCGATCAACAACAAGAGTTAACATCACCCACAAGCAAAAATAATTAGACACTTCTTGACTACTAGAGAGCCGAGAGACAAAATTAAGTATTTCCTCTAAAGGAACAAAAGGAAGGGAAGTTTGAATCTGTCTCAATTTGCATAACCTTATCGCTGTCTCTCGTTTGTGGATCAAGTGGAGGGCAAGGCCTGTGAAGATGATGCCTAGGCACGAGTTAATAATGTCTCTCAAACGAATTTCAAAATGGCAAGCGGGAAATTCCCCAACCTAAAATGAGTCAAACACCGATTTTCCTGGAACATCCACCAAATTCCTCAAGTTCTCCAAAAGAGCAACATTCATCAACTTTTTCAACAATTCCCAGTTTTCCATGTAGGCGGACACCCTGACTTTACATTGATTCACCGAAAAATCAAAAAATTGAGACATAAATCTCAGAAGTATTTTTTCGCAAGAGAGGATCATGATGCCATACATCATAACATTCGAGCCGCCGGAATAAAACGCGGGGAGCCAGTTAGGAATACTACCCTTTAAGCGTCCATTTGAGTCTTGGGGCGCCGAAGGGTTCGCCACTCAAATCTAATCATACCCCAGGCCCTAGCTCGATTCATGTTTTAATAACGACACAATCACTTTAGTCACGCTATTGCTTTACGGTCTGGAAAGTGCCAAAGAAAGAACTCGGCCGCAGGATTTGCCGGACATGAAATGCGAGAGGAGACGTGCGGGAAGAGAGGATTCTGGGACATCGAGAGGCACGCGACGCGTCGAAGAGGGGTGGCTCCAAAACGAGAGCTGGCAGCTGGTTTTAAGTGGTATGCTTCAGCTGTGCATGCACCTGCTAACTGATTTGGCATATAGAATTAGTTGAATGTTACCGCCGTGCATCTCGCGTTTGAGGCGACTCTGTCCGAGTGCCACTTTTCGCGTGAATCAACTCCAGAATCGAATGCGGCTTATTAGCGACAACATCGACATGCGGGTTGGGGGGGGGGGCAAGGCGGGAAAAACGAAAGGGCAACAACGATCCCTCCCGTCGACCTGGTTCTTTTTAATGTTAGTTTCGATCCCATTTTATCACGCAACCTAAATAATAAAAACGTCGTCCATTGGCGAATCGAAGACAACGCCTTGCGAATTCCACCCTTGAGGAATCAAGTAGTAGCATCGATCCCTGGTTTATTCGAACGCAGCCTGACGGCAAAAAACGAGCCTCCAAAGGAAGAACACATTAACAGAAGAAAAACATTAATTCCAGAGCTGATGTAACTAAATTATAGCCTACAAGAAACTGCGGGATATGCCGCAACAGTAACCTTTAACGGAGTCATCCGCTAATATGCATTTCAATGCAAAAATCATTCGCATTGACCGGGATACTGGTCAAGGCGAATGAGACATGATAGAATGAGAGGCATGCTGTAGAGAACATCATGGATGAGGGAAAAGAGCTGAGTACTATCGAGGAAAAATGGGAATGTATCAAGAAAGGGATATCGAAAGCCGCAAAAGAAACTATAGGAACCGTGAATGGGAAAAGGACAAGGACACCATGGATCACGGATGAAATGAATACAAAGAAAGATGAGAGAAGAAGATGGAAGAATGTAAGCACAGAGTGAGGCAAATTGAAGTACAAAGAGTTAAATAATAAATTGATAGGAGTATCAAATAAAGCAAAATAAGCGTATTGGAAGACGCAGTGAGACGATACGGAAAGTTTGCAGAGGAAGGGTGAAATTGGTGCGCTCTACGGCAAAGTTAAATCTTTATCGGGAGGTAAGAAAGGAAGATCTCTGTTAACAGTTAGAGAAGAGTCGGGAAAGATAATAGTTGACACAGGAAAAATCCAAGAGAGATGGAAGGAATATATTGAAGAACTGTACGGTAAAGTACGAGGGTCATCCGGAAAGTAGTACCCGTTCGTGCCGCATGAAGTGCTGACGACGCGAGTAGCCGCTGGACGAGGTCAGATAGCTTCAGTGGCTTGTCTGCCTTCTCTGAGCCAAGTTGCGTGACGCTAGCATTGCCTGTGTTGTTTCTGTGATTGTTTACAATGTTTAAAAAAATTGAGAACGCCGCCAGTTGTGAAGTGAGGGCAGTGATTAAATTCCTCAATGCAAGAAACGTTCGCCCATGTGATATTCATCGCCAATTAAAGGAGGTGTATGGAGACAATGTAATGGACGAGTCGTCTGTTCGGCGGTGGTGTCGCAACTTCAACATGGGGAGGGGGAACACACACGACGATGAGCGTTCGGGGAGACCGTCTGTCATTACAGACCAACTGGTGAGCTCAGTTGACGAATTCGTGAGGAACGATCGGCGCGTCACAATTGATGACATCTGTGAGCATTTTCCCAATGTTTCTCGAACAATTGTTCATGAAATTGTTAAACACCATCTGCATTATGCAAAAATTTGTGCAAGATGGGTCCCTCGCGTATCTCAATGAGCTGGCGGCGAAGGACTATGCAGCAGGAATACAGAAACTTGTCACACGTTATGACAAATGCCTTAATTTGCTTGGAGATTATGTTGAGAAGTAGTTTAAAGTATCCTCTTTCAAATAAATTTTTTTATGTTTGTTAATATTTACTTTTGTGTCTTTATTTCACGAACGGGTACTACTTTCCGGATGACCCTCGTACTTAGGCCAACAAGCTTAGACACAGAAAGAGAACATGACGTAGGGGAAGATAGCTTGGGTCCGGGCATACTCGACGATGAGATAGAAAGGGCTTTAAGGGCAATGAAATTAAATGAGGCCGTAGGGGTAGACAACATTCCTGGAGAATCACTAAAAGGTTAGAAAAATGTGGGAGGAAGAGACTATATGGACTGATTCGTAGCATCTACGAGAAAGGAATCGGGACAGAAGACTAGGTGAGATCACTGTTAGTTCCTATTCCGAAAAAGGTAAAGCTACATCATGTGAGGACTCCAGAACAATAAGTTTGATCTCCCACGCAGATAAAGTTGTTCTCATGATCATCAACAAAAGGATAGAGAGCAGGACAAATGGTTACTTAGAGGATGATCAGTTTGGGTTTAGGAAGGGGAGAGGCACGCGCGATGCCATTGTAGTAATGAAATCACTAGTTGAGAGGAATATAGAATACAAACAGGAAGTATTTGCCTGTGCGTGGATTTCGAAAAAGCCTTTGATAGAGTGAATTGGGAAAACTAATGAGTGTATTTTAGAAAATAGTAATAGACTGAAGGGACAGGAGGCTAATTCGCAACCCGTACATGTCTCAGACTGCTTAGGTGTGATTGGGGGACGGAGTCCGGATGGGCAGTGTTAGGAAGAGGTGCAAGGCAGGGATGTCCTTTTTCACCGGTAAGTACATGTAGAGGAAATGATTAAAGAGGCATGGGAAGAACTGGAAGCAGGAATGAAAGTTGGGGGGGAATTCGTAAAACCATTTTGGTTTGCTGATGACCAACCTTTAGTTTGTCAGTCAGCTAATGGGTTGCAAGCATTGCTGAGTGAATTGGAAATTCAATGCGAAAGATATGGGATGAGAATCAATATGAATAAAACAAAGGTTATGCGATTTACCAAAAAGAGAAAGGCTAAGGTTAACGTAAAAATAGGAAGGCAAAACCGAGACCAGGAGGAACAGTTTCGTAACAGGTGGCACGAATCTCGGAGGTAATGGTAATGGTAATGGCAAAAATGGACGTAAGGGACAGAGTTGCACTAGGCAAAGTGGCTTTCACAAGGAGGAGGGAGTTGATGAGAGGGACGTTGAGTAAGGATATTAAGAAAAGATTCGTAAAAACTTTGATATGGAGCGTAGCTATGTACGGTGCGGAAACGTGGTCACTGAAGCAGGAGGATAGACGTAGACTAGAGGCTTTTGAAATGTGGGTTTGGAGAAGAATGGAGAAGGTGAAATGGACAGAGAAGAAAACAAATGAAGAAGTACTTGGTATGGTGGGCGAAGAGAGGGGTTTGTTGGGAGAAATCCTGTGGAGGCAGGAAAAGTGGATGAAGGGCGTATTGACCGGCAGTGGGATGCTGAAGACTGTGATAGAGGGGAAAATGTTGGACAAACGAGGAAAGGGAATGAACAGGATAGGGATGTTGGACGGGATGAAGGGAGGAAGGATGTACTCAGAGATGAAGAGGGACTTGATGGAGAGTAGGATGTTTTGTTTTGCTAGGAGTCACAAAATATTTATTTGGTAGTTGCGCCCAAAATCTACCTTAATCGGTATACTACCTAATAATATATATATATATATATATATATATATATATATATATATATATATATATATATATATATAGAAAAAACCACAAACATAGTAATCAACCCGAAGGTCGGTTTGGTAGGTGATGGCAGAGTTCACCCAGTACTAAGCCCGACGGCGTGTGAAATTCATACATCAGGGTAGGGGGGCCAGTTTCTTTCCCTGTGCCGGTTATGGTTTCCCAGGAGGACCTGGTACCCGAAAAATCACATAGCTTGGGTGGAGCTGCAGGTGACCAGAGTGCCTTGCCGAACCCGGGACCCTCCAGTCAGCAGTCCAGCGCTCTACCCCCTGGACTACCACGACCCACGTGTATGTATATATATATATATATATATATATATATATATATATATGGTTTTTATACATGCATATAAAAAACCATAAACACAGTAATCGACCCGTAGGTCGGTTTGGTAGGTGGTGGCAGAGTTTCCCAGTACTAAGACCAACGGAATGTGGCGTGAAATTCAGTGTAATAATGCGAATCTATAGAATAATGTTTCGCTCGTTCTCGACGCCGACAGTTTTATTACCAAGCTCCGCACGCCGGCACGTGGAAATACAGTGGCATCTAATTTAAATGATGCAGTTTTGACCTACTTGCCTGGAGATTTTCAAACTATGATCATTGAAGTGGACCTCTCGGAGATATTTCAATGCAACAATTTCAGAGTGTAAAAATCATCCGCCTTGACTAGGATCCCAGTTAAGGCGAATGTATTTTACACTCTGAAATTGTTTCATTGAAAATGCACATTAGCGGATGACTCCGTTAAAAGTTACTGTTGCGGCATCTCCAGCAGTTTCTTTGGAAATCTCTCGGAGATATTTCAATCAAGACATCAAGGGAAAATGTATTTATATTGCCAAACGTCAACACACTAAATGCTAGATGGTATTAAGGCCTTAACGACATTCCAGAAATTGACACTTAGATGTCACATACTTTCGTTTAGTTTGTGGATGTGATCCCGTTACTTTCATAGCTACTACAATGCACCACCTTTCAAACACATACACTCTGCCCTAAAACCTACTGCTAAGAGTAGTTGTTCTTTTCCCAACCCCTACCCCAGCGGAACGGGTTTTCTCTCGTAAGAACATCTTCATTTAATCTATTTGAAAAGCAGCATCAAGCTCAAAGTTCTATTGCATTCGTGAAAAAAGAAATGGGAGTTTTCCCTGAACATCCAATCAGGTCAGAAACCGAGAATAATCATTTTGATCAATAAATACTTTCAAGTAAATTACGATGGCCTACTCAATGGAAGAACATATCTACGACCATTTAAACAAGTAAAACTGAATATTCGAATTTAAGCCTTAAAACCATACGAACAGCCAAAATTTGGCCGCATTTGCAGAAAACTTTCAGCTTTCAGGGAACACTTGAACAGTGGATCACTGTAAAATGACCACTGACGTTACTTCTAAATAAGTTTAATTTATGTACCTCGTGAGAAGTCTTTTCAAACCTTAATTAAAGTTAATATATGCGGGAGGCGAAAGAACGAATGCGGTATACTACCTTGAACAAAAAGTTCCCGGAATAACCACCGTGTGGCGCTCCCATCGTTCCGATTTGAGTTCTGTTTTTTTTGTTAAATTGGTACATCTGTTGTTGATATTCCCTTTAAATCTTAGTGTCATAACTTGACATTTGCAAAAGTTACGTAGCCAAGAGTACATCTATCTCTGTGTGTGTTGGCGATTTTTTACAATTTCAGAAATGGATTTAAATTTGCAACAACGAACTTGTATTAAATTTTGCGTAAAAAACGGATTTAGTGGCGCACGGACGTTGGAAATGTTTGAAAAGTGTTTCGGCAACGATTCTCTAAAAAAAACGGTCGTTTACCAGTGGCACGAGCAGTTCAGAAGTGGTCGTGAGTCAATCGAAGATGATGAACGCAGTGGCAGACCATCGACATCGAAAGTCGGTGAAAAAATTGATAAAGTAAAAGAAATGTTGGTCAATAACCGCAAATTAACCATCAGAGAAATAGCGGAGGACTTGAACATTGCCTATGGATCCGCCCAAGACATTGTGGTTAATGATTTGGGTTTCCGTCGTGTAGCAGCAAAGTTGGTGCCAAAAGACCTCAATGTCATGCAAAAAAGAGACCGTGTTGACGTCGCAAAAGACATGATTTGCGAGGCTGAATCCGATCCCACATTCATCAAAAGGATCATTACTGGAGACGAGACGTGGGTTTATGAGTACGACACGCAATCCAGACATCAGGCAAGTGAATGGCGTTCACCAAATGAGCCGAGACCAAAAAGACCACGTCGTTTTCAGTCAAAAAAGAAGGCAATGCTGACGGTTTTCATGGATTACAACGGTGTAGTGCATCATGAATTTTTGCCAGAAGGCCAGACAGTAAACAAAGAGTATTATTTGGGCGTTATGAGACGTTTGCGTGAAGCAATTCGCCGAAAGAGACCAGAAATGTGGGCAGAAAACTCGTGGATTTTACACCATGATAACGCACCGTCGCACAGTGCTATCATTATTCGTAATTTTTTGACGAAAAATGCAGCAAATACCATCCAACAGCCACCGAATTCACCTGATTTGGCTCCCTGTGACTTCTTTCTGTTCAATAGAGTTAAAAAACCATTACGGGGAACGCGTTTTAGCAGCCGAGAGGAAGTAATGGAAAAATCGCAGGAAGCACTGATGGACATACCGAAAACCGACCGTAACTTTTGCAAATGTCAAGTTATGACACTAAGATTTAAAGGGAATATCAACAACAGATGTACCAACTTAACAAAAAAAACAGAACTCAAATCGGAACGATGGGAGCGCCACATGGTGGTTATTCCGGGAACTTTTTGATCAAGGTAGTATACTACCAAGGTTAAAAAGACCCCCTTTAACTAAGAGCAAGGGGCTTCTCTTGAGAGGTTGGATGAGTGGGTAAAAGGATAGGGCACTCTCTTTTTCCCTCAAGGAGGGAAACCACCTCTAAAGGCGGACGAACCCCAAGGGTCAAAGGCATGGAGAAGGATACTGGGAACCACTCAACTTCTTACAAGATTCGGATGATATCCCAAGAATCAGTAGCCCATCATGCTCGCTTCTTTGATTCAATATTCCGAATAAAAAATAGTATCCCTTCCGGATGTCCGGATAGAGATAACTCGAGAAGCTTAACTAGCAAACGACAACCACAACAGAAACATCGGAACTAGGAATACAAAAATTTTACTGCAATGTGGAAAGTTCGAAAAATTGAAATGAAACAACTTGCGAGAGGATATTCCGGGAGTGGCGGAGATAAAATGGTCTACTCGTAAAATGAGATTTCTGGAGGGGAGAATATCGGATAATCTACTCTGGTGCAGCAGAAAATAGACAAGGATATGGAGACATAAGAAAAGTTGCACATTAAAATTAGGAAATGTACATAGTGAAGGGGCATCTGAAATACGGTGACAGAATGGTTCTCTTCAGAACTGATACCAAACCGAAGGAAACTTTCATAGTTCATAAAAATATGCACGCCGACACGGAGGAGAAGAATGGAGACGTTGGAAAGATTCACGATTAGTTGAGCTGCGAAATTGAAAAGATTACGGATTAAGTCAATCTCATTATACTTGTTTGTTGAATGAACTATAAACTTGTATACTTGAGTTGAATGGAAGGGGAAGTGGGAGGGAAGGGAAGGCGGGGTGCTTGAAAACAATGGATTGGGACGAATGAATGACGGGAGGGAGCAGACTTATGTAATTTCACACTACACACAAAATGGTAATGAGTAATACACGTCTTCAGCATCAACTTCGAAGAGGATACACATGGGAAACTCCTGGTGGAATGATGAGATCACTGATACGGCCATATTCTTGTACGAACGGGATGCAGGAACCACGTGGAAGGGGGTAGAATCTCCCAAGGGCGGGTGTCGGCAGTGATCACAACCGAATCCTGATTTTTGTGTACTACAGTTCAACAGACGAAGGGTTACGAAATTGAAGCATGTGCTGGCAAATAGCAAAGTTGGATTGAAAAATAAGTTACGCATGGATGAAACGATCGCCATCTCAGATTTGAAGTCATTATTAACCATCTCAGGGAACCAAACAGGTGAGCAGCGCCTTCGATCAATGCACTAATCCTAGTGCACTTCCCCAGGAGTGCCTTACACTCCCGAGCAATGGCCTCAGGGGACGTAAAGCCGGAGAGAAATTTGGCATGGACAAGCAAATAAGTCATTGAAATTAATTATTATTTTTAATTTAGTATGAAAACAGTGATTCGACCTTTACATCTGACTTTTAACATTGATATATAATAATTTGACAATTACGCACACCCAAATGACAATAATGTGTTAATAATAAATAAATACACTAATAATTAGAATAGTTTAGGAGAGGAAGAGGGGAAATGAAAACAAAAGAGGTTAAGAATTTATAAAAATAAACAGGTAAGGGCAGACAGGGAAATCTAGAGGAAATCTGTCAAAACATTGATATGTACGGAATTAAGAGAAAAAAGAAAACTGTGATTGTTTGAAACAAAGATGAATATTTTATACGTGATACAGAAAAATCAGTAAAATGATGGAAAAGTCTAGCTCTAATATTTGTGCGCAGAAATGGACAATCAAATTTACTTAATAGAAAAAGAAACTGAAGTAGACCGCGAATACGGAGGTGAACTTATCATGAGAGAAGATTTCAGAAAGGCGGCAAAGAAACTTACGGACAGGAGAATACCGTGATTTGATGACGTCGCACCAGCAAAACTCATTCTAAAAATCAAGGGAGAAGATTCAGGCGGCACTCCGTGAACTGGTACCTAAATAAAATCCATGAGACTGGAGAGTTGCCAAAGGACTTCACTAAGGGTACTACAGTGTCAATGCCGAATAAAAATAGGCGCGCGTCTGTGCAAACACTATCGAACTTTTTGTACGCTATGGAACGAAGATAATTGCCAAAATCATCCTTGGTCAAAGTGAAGGAGAAACACAAGCTACCCGAGGACCAATTGGGATTTTAGGAAAGAAAACGGACAAAAGAAGCAACTTTAGAATTACGACCAATAATAGAGAAATAGTCCGAAAAGACAACACAAATCATTTATTGATCAGGAGAAGTTTTTCAACAATGCTTCCAATCAGGAACAAATCATGCATCTATATCTAAACCCCGCGATCCACCAAAAAGGTGTGAGGCGGGGGGTGAATGCGCCAGGTGGGATGGTTTAAGGGATAAGAGACGATAAGTGAAAGGAAGGGAAAAGGGAAAAGGGAAAAACATTCACTTGAAACCTCGAAAAAACCTGCAATTTTTAAGACATGCTGGCAGCAAAATTAATTCAAAACAAGAGTTAATTTCACCCAATAAAATAGTTCTTTGGTATACGAAAAAGAAGGCAGCAAAAATGAACCACAACCATTCACACGATAGACCTCCACCCTACCAAGTTACGTCATGCAGAATTGGAAATTAGGGAGGGCAAGTTTTTTTAATTCATGGCCATGGCAACTTACGACATGGTCCCCACCCCCAACGCCCTAGGTTGAAAATGCGACACCCCGTTTTTGGCAGCGGGGGGCGTGAGGCATCACCCCCACAGAGAGAGAGAGAGGGACGAGGAATGGAAGGGGGAGCTTGAAAACACAACAAATAAGGGTTGGAAATGTTATGACGTGCACTACATTATTTATATCACAGTCCCAAGCGGCCACGAGAGAAGGGATTGGCGAAGAAAACACGCGAGATCAATGAAAGCGCATGCATTTAAGTTAAACTAATTATTCTATAGACGATGTGAACGATGAGTGGGATTTTTGCTATCTCAAATCCTACAGTTACTATTATATAGCCTACACTCATAGTGTCACTAATCAAATTGAACGAAGAGTGATTTATAGCTTTCATAAGCATGACCCTGGAGAAGTTTGATTTGGCAGCCTGTGGGAAGAACCGTGTATTAAAAATATAATACGAGAATTCTGGTTATCCCCAAAAACATACAATTACTACATACCAATGACGATTGATACGCTCAAAGAAAAACTGGAAGTTGGGATAAAATCCATACAAAAAGAGTGGTCATGATTAGGTCCGCAGATAATACAGGATATAAATATGCTGAAATCGAGCAAGGCCAGTAGTGGATCCTTAACACAATGCCTGCAATAATGGAGGGAGTCTACTACATGAATATAAATGAACAAAAGTTACCCCGACGTAGAAATGAAGGAAACTGAACTGAATAAGACTGATGAATGAAGCCACCCAAGAAGGCAAATGAGTTTAAGGCATGGGACGTTAAATCACGACTTTCGTACGAATGTCTTAAGAGATATACCCAAATAGAATTATTCAGGCCAAGATTGAATTCAATAAGAAGAAAAACCGAATCAATTTGAAGAATGCTAGCTAAAAGGTGAGGACGAGGATGCTGAAGACCCACGACTGGAGTGTCGACTTGAATAGGAGCGCATGCGAAGTGAGAAAAACAAATGAATCAAGTATTTCGAAGGGCTGGAGGGACAAGAACCTTCTTAAAGAAGTTTAGAAGATGATCTCGACTGCTAAAGGAATACACCCGAGTCCCGATGCACTGATTAATCGAGCAATGGGAGGGAAGGATCACGGGGAGGGCCTCCCTTCAAACATTTTAAGCCAGTCTTGGCAGAATATGAATTGTATCCCGTGCACAGATGGGAACGTGAATCGAAATTATTGGTGCACTTTATTGATACAACACGATACCTTCAATGTGGAAAATCGATACACTAATCGAATATAATCGATAATGGTAAATCGAATCAAGTGTTAGCGTGAAATATAACGACATTATTTTCAGAAACTTCCGCTGCATTTACATTTGACACGAAGAATACACATTATTTACAACACATGCCTACTGATAATTCAATAGGTTGTAAGACTAAATAATTACATTTCATGATTAATACACGCTACATTGCAGTGGGTACATAATCTATAAAAGTGAAATGTGTTAGCGCGTACAGAATAATTTACACTCATTGGAATTTAATTTGGAATGCTAATAAAAGTTTCTATGTGCATGATGGTCTGAGTTACTGAAGTATATTCCAGGCAGCTCCTGAAAACCACATCTCTTCACTCCATTATTCTAGGAACGACAAATTTGACAGTTACTTTCCAGTCAACTTCTTTTTTTCGATACGGAAAAGTTTGACAGGCTTCTGTATCAAATCAGCTCACGCAACTAAGTCATCCATATCGTCAACAATTGGGAAATATTTTGATATGATAATCATAAAATGATTATAGAATGTAAATTATCGATATTGGATTATATCGATATGTATTTCGCACATCTCTTGTTCGTTGACGGGAATTGAAGAGGAAAGTAGAGAAGAGAGAGGAGAGAAGAGCTGCCACCATATTAATTTTAAATTACTACAAGCACCTCAAAGTAGGCCTATTGTTAATCCATTGCCACTTTACAATAAATCAAGTTTTTCAATATTCAGCACAAATGCAAAATGGAGATATGTACTCGTTCTCATGTGTGAATAATTAAGGCAAAAACTTCTCCCATATCATTTTGATCAAAAAACTACAAGGTAGAGAAGCAAGGTAAAAACTCCTCGTAAATTGTAGTTTAGCAGCGGGCACGCGTGGGGCCAGAGACCAAGGGTCGATTACTAAACTTGGGATCCCTTATTCACCCTACAGTAATTACTTCCGACGGCAGGGCCGGAGGCGGAGAAGACTTCTGAGCCCGCATTTGGCGCGGGACTTTTGGGAGGGGGCAAGATCCGAGAGCAGGGGTGCAGAGAAACGGATCCGGAGATCCGCTCCACAAGGCTCGTCGTCGAGGAGTCACGAACGCAACGACCCCAGAGGGGGTCGCGGGGGACGACCGGAGGGACCACGTAGGGGGGGGAGGGAGTGTGAGGTGTGGAGGTGGAGGATGGGGGGGTGGAGGCCCACGGCGAAAATTGCGCCAACTCGCCGCGCCCTTCCATCGATCCGATATGAGTGCTTGAATGGTGGGCCGATCCACCCACCGTCTGCGGTGAGTCTCCGCCCCGATTTTTTGAAAACATTTGAATCTTTTTCACGCAGACACCGGCGGGGAAATCTCTTTCATTTTTTTCCCTTCGTGTCCCGGAGAAGTTCCCGAAAGGGAAACGCATGATTTTCCGGGAAAAAAAACTTTTCATTTCCGTCGTAAATTCCAGCTTGCCAATCGGGTTTTAATTGACAGGAGACGTGAAGGCCTAGTGGGAAGAGCGTTCTGCCACTGACCAACTTTTGCCAACAACCTCTGCCAACCAGATTTTTCGGGAACCAGATCTTCCTGGTAATCCAGGAGTGGCACAGGGTAACGAACCGATTGCCTCAAACATTTTAATGCGTGCAATCCACAAAGGAATAAGTTCGAGGTGGTACGTCAGTAATTTAATAGGGCTTGAAAGTCTCCAAAAATCATCACACACACTCCTTGGGTTCCAGGGAGGTAGGGGTTAAAAACGATCTTTCATTTACGTAAAAAGTCAACCACATCAACAAACACTAAGTTTGCCAAAAACTGCGTGGAAAAGATGTTTAGCTGTCCATTCGACCAAATCGGCGTGTTTTGACATGATTAGGCATAAGTGCACCTCTTACAAGCACCTGACTTATAATTGGGATGGATAATTCGAGATTTTTTGATAATTACATTGAATGCAAATTTGTGCGTGCTTTTGTAGAGAATATACATTTGATCATTCATTCTATAAACGGAAGGTAACATGAAGCATTTAGCCGGGTAAAATATTAAGTAGAAAATTGTTAAATACATTCATATGAAACAATTTTAGTACGTTTTGTGATGTTGACTATATCCATGGCGAAAAATTAGAAACGCAACTATTCGCAAACTGTTAACAGAATCTACGTCATTACTACTGCTGCGTGCTTTGTGGCGAACAGTTTCTAAAAAACTTGAGTGAATTTTATATTGGTTTTAAAATTGTCGCCAGTATCCCGCTTCCCATAATATAAGAACAAAACACTAAGCAATATTTTTACAGCTATAGGATATAATGTGAACTACTTACTTATTGGTAGGTTCTTACACTGTGGATATCGCGAATTTTCACAATGTGACATCGTAATAATTATCTTTTGGGATTCTGCTTAATAACCATGTTCCAACATGTGATAAAATTACATTTATGGTAAGTAATTAAAATGGAGACTTACGAGTAGTAGTAGTATTGAGGGGAGGCGACCGACTGCTGAGGTCATTTTCGCCATTAGGGATGGACAGGAAAGGATGAAGGGTGGAGAGAAACCCGGCGTCGGCATTAGCCTACTCTTTACGAAAGGCGGCAAGGGGTCCGCAGCTTAACGTCCCATCCGACGGACGGCGTACTCACTCAAAGTGCCCTCCACAAGGCACCTCAAGTAGGGATCGAGATACCTCTGAAAAATATTCAACACCGCCGGGATTTGAACCCGCGCCCTCAGGGTGGGAAGCCAGTACGATAGCCACAGCACCATCTCGATCCCCGAGACTTACGAATAAAGAACTGGGGCCCGTCCTTCAGAGCTAAAAGTCGGTTTAAAAGGTCTCTTTAATTTTCAGAAACGGAGTCAGCTGATGGTAATTCGAATAGATGAACCGTATTATAGAAAAAAGAATTATTAAGTTCGACTCGAGCCCACTGGCTCCACGCTAAATGTATCGGCATAATCCTTTCATGATTGGATTTAAAAAAAAACTCTTTTAATTTTAAAATTATATTTTAATTAGTAGCGTTCATTACCGTTCTCTTCATTCCATTAGAATTTTTCTGCTTCGCTGAAAGTGAAAAAGAAGGGAATTCCGATTTCGCAATCGATAAATTGGTAATAATCAGCAAATTGAGGCTTGATTTTTAGAAAAAGTATTCGGTTCCAAACCACAGTTCCTCTTTATAATTCGTTTTTCCCCATTTCGGAGGTTGTATTAGATTTTCTCCATCTTCACAAATCACTACACGGGGACAAGAACAGAGAGGCGTCCGCACCACAGACCTCTGCCCAGAGCACTGACGCGTTACCTGTTTACTCATAAAGGATAACCTATTACTAGGCGGGAACCTCGTTGCGCTAACACTGCCATCTGGCGGTTATTCCGAGAACCTTCCAAAATACATGACCAGTTGCACACTTATGTCACATTTAGGCTTAACCATTTTAAAATAAAATAAAGTTACATCAATTTCAAAAAACAGTAAATCGTTCGGATGGACTGAGTATGATACCAGAGCAGTACTTGACGTCAATTGATGATGTACCTTACTCATACGGAATACAGCCATCTGTCAGGATGAGAATATATCAATCAAATACTTGATTTTCAACTTTCGAGTTCTCATAGTTATTTTCATCCGTACTGACCGTCTTCAATGCGCAATCATCCTTTCGAAGGCTGGAATGTGTGCCACGGGGAAGGTGATCCGTAGAGAGTCATTAATATTGAACTACAACTTTACGGATTATGAGTACCTTAAGTACTTCATCCGCCTCTTTGTTCGAGGTAAACACGAGAAAATCAAGTAACCGAAGGAATAAAAACTCGCAAAGAAATTTTTTAAGCGCAGTCAGAGAAGCCAAGAGAAGTGAATTCATTAGGCCCGTATCCATTTCTGTCGATCCTGGAAAAAATAAAACGTCCCTAGGACGGCCTTAGAGATGGGAGGAAACCATGAAAAAACCAACAAATGCTGCTCATCAACGAACCAAGTTCATTCATAACGCAAACTTTCCAATCTATTTCCTTCTTGATTCAATGCCCTCTTCTCCAAAGCTCAGCAAACATATTATCACATGAAGCGGAAGTAATTGACCCGAGGACTAGTTTTTTTTTGTTTCCACGAAGCCCACCCGCTTCAATGAGCTCATCTCGAGCATTTGGATGCGGACGCTGGTCGCCAAAAAGAAACCACAACATCTTAGTGTCTTACTAAATACACGAGTGCATCATTAGGCCGGGAAAAAATATATATGTATTCATGGACAAATCGGCGTTTCAAACTTGAGGAGCGATGGAAAATAGCACACTCTGGGTTTAGGGCGCGAAGGGAATCGGCCATTGCAAAGTTTGAGCGCGAAAACCTAATTAGCAGGCTAATGTGCGGTGAGGCGATAATGATGTGTTTTCCTCCACGGCCAACAAGGCTCTGCCGGCCGGCGGGCGAGGTTTCGAGTGAGGAAGAACAGCGTAAGGAACGCTCTTTATTGAATCTCGCCTTCGCGAAAGTGAATCACGGCGGTGCGATCTCCGAACGACGTTGGCCACCCTCCCCCCCGCTCCCCGCCCCAACTCTCCGGTCCTCTTTCCTTCGACACCGTCGCTGGAAAATGTGATTTCCACGAGGGGCGGCGGGGCGCGTAGGTGGGGCAGGGGGGAAATGATGGGGGTGAAAAGGATACGGGCGGGAGGTGAAGGTAAGGGCTAAATTATTCGGAGAGGGGAACCTCTCGAAAATATCGATTATGTCTTTTCGAACTAACGACCTCCAGCGTAACCGATCGAAAGAAATAGAGGGGGGAAGGGAATGGAGATGGGAGAAAAAGGAAATGAAACACGTGGGTGGGATGGAAAGAGGTGTTTATTTCCCGCGGAGGAGCGAAGGATATTTCCCATTCGATTATACTTCATGATTATCAGCATTTCAATCATTGGGATTGTTTTACTGCAGCCCTCCATTCTTCTCTATTCTGTGTCAATTCCCTCACGCCCGCCTATTAGCTTTTCCGTTTTATCTTTGCCCTGCATTTGTCCACCTCGACTGAACTTCCCCACCCAGTAGTCCCCGCTCGGGAGAACCAATTAAGGGATTGAGCGAAATTCTAGCTTCGGACTATATCACTGGGAGGAACGTCGTCGCATCATATTTGAACGCAAAGCCGCATCTTCTAGGGAAACTAATACAGTGGTTTCCCATTACCTTCCACAAAAAAAATACGGATTTTATAATTAAAATCTCTCATCAGAATCTCGCAGTATGGTTGATCGAGTATTTATTTCCATTGATTGAATATTGAATATCACGGTATCGTCTGCGAATAGCACAACGTTGTTCGTGATTTTGGTACCAACGTCATTTATAATTAACGAGTGGCGTTTGAGCAGTAATGAGAATTTCCGCACGGAAGTATCCCCGAAGGAATGGTACCGTCGTACCTATTTGCTTTGACCACCTCGAGCGTGATTCAATTCTCCCATTGGTATTCCCAACTCGGCGGAACATTGGCGGAAATAAAAAGATATTTCTTTCTTTCGGAAGCGGTGACTTGGGGTGTTTCCATTGTTTGGGCAGTTACTTGGTCTCCGGGTCGAAATGGTGGGCTCATCCCACCACGCCCAGGGTGACCGGGAGGATCCAGAAAGTTGAAGGGAGTCAACCGCAAAGCTTTTTAAGTGCTGCTTCAGACGACTGGACTCGGTGTCACCGTTGTTCAACTGTGAGATCTCGGGGACCCAGCGAGATGAGAACTTTGCCCGCGCGCAGGCTTTCGGGTAATGAGATGGACGCGCTGGTGATATTCCCACTAATGCGTCCCGAGAGTTCCCCTTCAAGAGTCTTAAGTATCATTCCGCTGAGGCAAATCCTTCGCACGTAGGCTGCCAATAAAATTTTCCTAACAACCTTTCAGATAATTGATTTCTGATTACTTTAGGACATAAAATTCCGCCCACTTCCTTCCGCTTACGATCCATATTCAATTAAGCGAGAGTGATTAATATTAGGGCTTTTGAAAAATGGCGAGGGCGCGGAAGGGTGTGGGATTTTGGGAGATGGGGAGTTTGAGAAGGCGAAAACACTGAAGGACAACAACCCTTTGGTAGTGGTGCTCATGAAAGGTGTTGAAAACCTGTGAGAACTGCACTTTTGATGGGACTATCTAGTGATAAATGTCCGATTATGCCTTTAGTTAATAAATGTCGGATTATACATTTAGTTAATAAATCTATGTTATCCTCAGTAGAGGTTTTAGTTATCTTCTAGTTTACTGTGCTGGTATACAATGTATCAACATAGAATAAAGTTGGCTGAATTGCATAAGAAAGCTGAAAGAGAAATCGTGTAGCTAAGCCTGCAAACATAATATTTTTAGCAGGAAATCTTGCCACATAAGCCCGAAAGCTATCAACTTTGGTTGCATTTTTTCCAGAACAGCCCCCCCCCACAGTGTGGAATATAACTTCTGTAAGAATAAACCCTAATTTTCTTGTTCTCAGCTCACTCCATCCTACTCAAACCCGCCCCCTCATTTTCTCCCATCCTTAAAAATAATTATCACTAATTTACAAATGCTGGCTTTAAAAACTAAGGACGTTCTATCAGAGGACCTTAAATAATTCCGCACGAAAGATGTTAGTGCATTAATTGCTGACGTAGCACTAGATGAAACACTATTAATATGGAGGGAAAAATCCGCCACCGCACAGATGCACGTTCTATAGCAGCCCGAGCATAAAACTCGAACTTTATTTCAACAAAAACCTTCTTAATTGCACAGCCAGTGTCGCCGCACCGCCACTCGACCGAAATTCACCCGAAGCACGAAGATGATCACTTTTGTCCAATGATTTTGCGCTCCCGAAGATGGAACAGGACTTGGAGAAAGAGCAGGCGGTGTTCAAGAGTATTCGGTGAGCTCGGCAAAACTTCCAGGGGGTCTCCGTCGGCCAAGCATTCAAAAAAACCCAAATTTCCGGATGGGCGTTGGATGGACGGGCGAGATGGAAGGGAGAGTCGGGGTGGAGGGCGGGGAGGTTGCGATCACGGCGGAGACATAATACTCCATTAAGGATTCGGCGTTGGAAGATACAATTTATCTCCGCATGACAATCATCGCGAAAATGACGGCGAATGAACTGCTAAACAAAAAAGCGGAGTAAATTCGAGTGTTGAACTCGTAAATTTGTGCTAACAAGTTCACAGCGGGGGGGGGGTGTGGCGGGAAAGAGCGGGAGAACATGCCGCGGGAGTGGGAAAAGGCTCTTGAGGCGCGGAGGAACAGGAGGGGAAGAAGGCCAAAGGGGGAGCGAGAGGTCGGGGGTTGGGGGGGATGAGATTTTGTGGGGATCAGGACAAGGGCCATCATCAGCCCGTCTCCTTCCAACGCCCCGTCTCTTCCCTCATGCCCACTCCTACGGTCGGATTTCATCTCGAACGCTCAGTCCTTTCCGCCCCCCCTCATAACCAAGGGTTTTTCTCATCAACAGAAATCGTTCACTCTATTGGTACAACTTTGAACAAGTTCTCTCTCACCTTTTCCCCTGAACCGAAGGTAATTTTCTCCGCACGCCAAAAGGACCATTAAAATTAGGCTGAGGGAGCATAAAAGAGCGCCCGAGGAAGGGAATGGATGACCTCAGCCGTCGCAGAGAGCATTTCATGCAAAAACCGGCGTGTGAGTTACTCTTAGCCGAGGCCAAAGCTTTGGCAAATGTGTTCTATCATCGTCTGATTCGGGAAGTAATTGAGATAGCCATAGGGTCTTTAAATTTGAATATAGGAGAACTATTACCATTTAACTTCGGAGTGTAGAAGACATCTCACCACCAATGAGAAATTACGGACCGCTAGATGTTTAAAAAACATCATAAACATGGGAACAATATTTAACGGCCATCAAAACAATATAAATATACATGCGCCACAGTGATCAAATCGGATCAAATTGGTTTGTATAAAGGTGACAAATGAAACGAACTCTGCAACCAGATCCTCAGCAGAAAGAAGGAAAGACTTGAGTTATTTGCTAAAAATGCATAATGCGCAGTTGGAAATTACGCAAAATTATGCCCACAAAACATCCGTTCCCTGTGGCTGTATTCACTTAAATATGTTCCCGTGTAAATTTCCTTGGGCGAAAATTCAAGGCGACTCGAGTAATTTCGATACTCTCACGAATTTAATCTTAAATCTGGAATAGGTGCGCCTCTCACTTAAATCCTAACATGTAGTTAAGCTCTTATTGCTTTTGAATTGTCAGGGAATTACACCAATAAAACTTCAAACATTTTTGCAATGGCGACACGGCGGCCATGCCATCGGCAATATAACTTTAGGAGCAATAATACCATGAGTGGCCTTCTCTTTCTAAAGCAATTGGAAGCAGGTCGTACATGTTTTTTTACAAGGTTGGCCCGCCGTTTTGACCAAATGAATTTCCCCTAATGGGCTTCTTCAAAAGCCTCACACCGAAAAAAAGTTCGCAAAATCTAAAATATCAATGAAATTGGATCAGCACTAAATGGTTTTTATAAAATCAAATTTTTTTTCAGACAAGTTTGAAACTGAGGCAGAACAGTCATACGCAACGTGCAATGAAAGCCTAGACGTTATCACATTAACCGAATTTAATTGTTTCAAAGACATCGCCTGATAAAAGAGTAAAAATGAAACATCACAAGATTAAATAATCGACTTGATTAAAAGGCTATTTTTTTTAAGTTCTCTATAGTTATATTTAAGACAATAAATTTCACTCCTTCTAAGCTCAAAGTACACAAAAATGTGTGCTATTGAACGCTAAAAAATTCTTTCATTCGAGATTGAATTCCAAAAAGTGAGTTTGTCTAAAATTGGATATCAGCATCATGCGTCGGCTGTTTTTGCTCTAATTCGCTAGCCAATGACGATACTTGCAGCTGTGAACAATGCTCCGCAAAAATATGTATTTTCATTCGCCAAGGAGACCTCAGCTCGCATTATCAATCGCAGTTGTAAGGGATTAATAGGGGGTCACGTGCAAATTACGCAGCCTTATGAACAAAAGACCGTGGGAGACTAAATTCGATTATCGTATGGCCTCATACTTATTTAGAAAGGGTACCCTCTCGTTTCAAATCTCCGCATTCCTTCTTTACAGTAAAATACTGTTACACTATTAAACACTGTGTTACTGTTAACGCTGTTTTATAATTTCAATGAACAAAATCGCCAAACAGAGATAAATTTATTTTATTTTTCTTTATACGGGAAATAACGGGATGGAGGGGAATGCAGAAAAGATTTGGATCAGGTTATGACCAAGAGAGAATGCAGAGCAATAGAATGGAGGATGTGAGCTGAGAAGAATAGGAGGAGAGAGGAAGCCAACAAAGAAGAACAAAGAAGACACATCTTGGTTGCAACATATATGTATATTTCGCACAGACTATTCCGCTAAGGACAACTGAAAGAAAAAGGAGAAGAAAAGAGAGGACGAGTTTGTTGAAAATACGTTAACAGCTGCAAGGAAAGGGAGAAATCGCGCACAAATTAATATAGAGGCTCAGGATAGAAAGAGTAGGGAAACGTGATCATTCACGGTGCAATGGCATCGTCGTCCCTACGCGGAAAAAATGGCACAGCGACTTTCGAAGAGTTAGCCCGATGACCGAATGACAAATTAATATCAACAATCATTATGATATGAATTAACTACCGAAGAATGGAGAGGTGGCCGAAGAATATCTCCAACCGATCTCTCCCGAAACGTATTACGAATTATTAGATAAATCATTTTATCGCATTTTGATGAAATATTTCAAAATAAATCCCTACTTCTAGAGTCTTGTATTCATGTAAAATTCTGCCATACAATCCACAGTAGACTCACGCATGCGTCCGCTTATTTTTACGAATAACGATTTCACCACACACGAATGTAAGCACGCTACATTGAATACGCCATAATATACACGCCAATTGAATATAAAAAAAATACACGCCATCAAATTTGTTCATTCATCTTTTACGACTCGCACATCAATATTTAGTTATATTGATGTACCCCCGAGATTACGTTTTATTTCCCGACTTTCCCCCTCATTTTTGTCGTCCAACTTGAATTCTTCCGCAGCTTCAAAAATTCACCGGAAATTTTCATCTCTCGCGGGAACGCTCCAAAATATCTCTTCGTATCATCGGTAAACAGAACTCCGAAAGACCCCCAGTAAGACTCAATCCGCTCCCGCTAGCTCTTCCTTTACGTGCTTCCTTCCCGTTCTCTCGCATTAAAGCTTTCGAACGGTTACCACCCCCACGAAATTGCTCCGGGAAATTCCTCCCCACGTCTCTCAAACGGTGTCTCATCTTTGCACCCTGAACTCGGTACCCCTGCGATCTCTCCCTCCGCCCTACCCGCCCCATCTAACCTCGGCGACTTCCACAAAATCTTCCGGCCACTCTCACCGTGGCCCACTCGCATCAGCCGCTCTGTTCGCACACCACACACCGTTCTCCCTTAAGATCCCCGCAACTCGTACAATTTCTTTTACTTCCGCCGAAATAAAACAAAAATAGAGCAGCCTTTGGCTCTTTCATCCCGCCAAGTCGCTCCTCCTTTGGTAAGTCCACACTTAAGTAAAAGAAGCGTTTGAAAAGCGAGAGAATTCCGCCCAGCGGCTCGTTCGAAAATTGCGTAATTTCACGACAGTGCTTAAGGGCGGATCCCCAAGGGGAAGGGGGATATGGAATCGAGGTCATCCCTACCCCTCCTTGGGAAATGTATCATACTATAAATGTACCTGTGCATTATTATTACTTATATACCATACACTACTTAAAATAGTACAATCCTCAACCCTTCCCAAGCATACAATTATTCACTGCAGGTGTATTGCTTTCCCCGAATGAGTGCCATTATTTTGAAATTTCATGTAATTTTCCACTTTTGTACGGGGAGAATAGTTGCCCACTCTTTGGAGGATTTACGGATCCGCTACTGCAATTTTTTGGTATCGGAACAGTTAACTCGTCATTATTCCCTGATCCAACGATTTATTAATTATTAGCAATTATATTGAAGATTTCTTTTCATTACCTACAAATTCCGTGTTCAAATTTTTATGGGAATGAGATAGTAGGTATCATTCTTTTTATATGGTAGGAATATTACAACAAACTCTCTGACGTAAAACACTTTGGCATAATATGGTGCATCGGTTGATAGTCTTGAAAAAATTACAATTAAACAGCTAAGTAATCAATCGTTCGTGAGTGTTAGATCAATTTCTCCATTAATAAAACCCATATTTGATATTGGTTAGTTTTTCTCCGCTTGTTTCCATGGTAAAATACAAACTCTAATAGTATTCCAGTTATGATTGGTGTGTTGGCGTGTTTCCGAAATGGACTTTTTTTTACACACACTCAGCACTCACTCGCCTGAAAAATACGCCCGATTCTCAAAACAATTTACACTCACGGGAGTCCGTTGCGGAGCCTTTTGATGGCTCCATGGGTTTTGGATGGAAACGGGACTTTTTTTTGCAAAATTCGGCGACACATGATCCGAGGCTCACGAGGGACAGACTTGTGATTACGGAGAAGACGAGAAGTTAGCAAACTGCGCAATTTCACTCGATCCCCGACGTCGACACCAAGGCATTCTCTTGAATGTCTCCCGTGAAATGTTGAATTGAAGTTTGCAGCACTCACGAGGGTATCCTTGACCGTTTGACCTTGGAATCTGTGCTCTCATTTCTAAGGGAATTGAAAAGTTTTTCATTTATTCAAGCGTTTGGTGCGCATCTCTCCCTAACGGGGAAATCAGGGGGGGAAAGGAGAGTGGGAGAAAGAAAGATAACATGAAACAAAAATGGAAAAGTTCAGAACTATGGAGCAGGAAAAACGTTACGTTTCCCTAAACGAAATCTTAGGTCGCTGCTGGTGAAAGACGACATAAAACGAACTAGACTCCGCAAAGCGAAATCTGCTTCGACCCTGGACGGAGAATTTCGCAACCTCGAACATTTCGGCAGAGAGCTAACATGGAATTATTAAATTAAGGCATAAAAAAGAGCTTAATTAATAACCTGTTCACACAGGATATAATAAACATTACCATAGCCAGACCATTTACCATTGTAAATGTATGTATTTTGTAAAAATTGGAATATTGCTTCCTACAAATATGTTTGGTCTGAATATATTTAATCTACTAAATAAAGGATAATGAATGTTGTGGCACCTCCCAGGCATTATTATTCAAAAGCCATTTCTAGTCAAATATTCTAATTGACAAATTCCAAGGACAGATTTGAAGTACGCCAACAGAGTAGTAACGACTTCCACAGTAAGCTATATATGAGTTTTGACAACTAATGAGTTCCAAATCGCTTACTGAACAATTCACTTAAGTAAAAAAAATTGTGAAAAATACGAAGGCACATTAGCATACTACCTTGATCAAAAATTTCCCGGAATTTATTCAGAAAATTAAAAATACAAGTTTATTCATCTAAATCTATATTGTCCCCTTCAAAGTAATCCCCATCGACTGCAACACACTTATGCCAGCGCTTGATCCAATCCTCGAAACATTTTTTATATTCGGTTTTCGGTATGTCCATCAGTGCTTCCTGCGATTTTTCCATTACTTCCTCTCGGCTGCTAAAACGCGTTCCCCGTAATGGTTTTTTAACTCGATTGAACAGAAAGAAGTCACAGGGAGCCAAATCAGGTGAATTCGGTGGCTGTTGGATGGTATTTGTTGCATTTTTCGTCAAAAAATTACGAATAATGATAGCACTGTGCGACGGTGCGTTATCATGGTGCAAAATCCACGAGTTTTCTGCCCACATTTCTGGTCTCTTTCGGCGAATTGCTTCACGCAAACGTCTCATAACGCCCAAATAATACTCTTTGTTTACTGTCTGGCCTTCTGGCAAAAATTCATGATGCACTACACCGTTGTAATCCATGAAAACCGTCAGCATTGCCTTCTTTTTTGACTGAAAACGACGTGGTTTTTTTGGTCTCGGCTCATTTGGTGAACGCCATTCACTTGCCTGATGTCTGGATTGCGTGTCGTACTCATAAACCCACGTCTCGTCTCCAGTAATGATCCTTTTGATGAATGTGGGATCGGATTCAGCCTCGCAAATCATGTCTTTTGCGACGTCAACACGGTCTCTTTTTTGCATGAAATTGAGGTCTTTTGGCACCAACTTTGCTGCTACACGACGGAAACCCAAATCATTAACCACAATGTCTTGGGCGGATCCATAGGCAATGTTCAAGTCCTCCGCTATTTCTCTGATGGTTAATTTGCGGTTATTGACCAACATTTCTTTTACTTTATCAATTTTTTCACCGACTTTCGATGTCGATGGTCTGCCACTGCGTTCATCATCTTCGATTGACTCACGACCACTTCTGAACCGCTCGTGCCACTGGTAAACGACCGTTTTTTTTAGAGAATCGTTGCCGAAACACTTTTCCAACATTTCCAACGTCCGTGCGCCACTAAATCCGTTTTTTACGCAAAATTTAATACAAGTTCGTTGTTGCAAATTTAAATCCATTTCTGAAATTGTAAAAAATCGCCAACACACACAGAGATAGATGTACTCTTGGCTACGTAACTTTTGCAAATGTCAAGTTATGACACTAAGATTTAAAGGGAATATCAACAACAGATGTACCAATTTAACAAAAAAAACAGAACTCAAATCGGAACGATGGGAGCGCCACACGGTGGTTATTCCGGGAACTTTTTGATCAAGGTAGTATATTATTGTTGCAGAGAGACTGTTAACGTGTCTGTCGCATTATTACAAAGTCATTAATCTTGTACCCACAGACTACATCGGTTTGCGATCGCTGGAAATTGGATTCACAGAGCATAAACAAACGAACAGTGCACAAAGCAGAAGAAAAAGCATGGTGGAAGACGCAGTGCGAGGATGCGGAAAGTTTGCAGAGGAAGGGTGAAATTGGTGCGCTATACAGCAAGGTTAAATCACTATCGGGAATTAAGAAGGGAGGATCTATGCTAACAGTTAGAGATAAGGCGGGTAAGATAATAGTTGACACAGGAAAGATCCAAAAGAGATGGAAGGAATATATAGAAGAACCGTATGGTAAAGAACTTGGGCCAACAAGATTAGAAATAGAAAAGGAACATGAAGTAGATGAGGATAGCTTAGGTCGGTACATACTCGACGATGAGATAGAAGGACGTTAAGGGATATAAAATTAAATAAGGCCGTGGGGGTGGATAACATTCCCGCGGAACTATTGAAATGTTTAGGAAAATGCGTGAGGAAGAGGCTATATGTGCTGATTCGTAGTATCTATGAGGAAGGAATCTGGCCGGAAGACTTTGTGAGATCAGTTTTAGTTCCTATTCCGAAAAAGGTAAAGGCTACATCATGTGAGGACTACAGGACAATAAGTTTGATATCCCACGCAGATAAAGTTGTCCTCAGGATCATAAACAAAACGATAGAGAGTAGGGCAAATGATTACTTAGGGGATGATCAGTTTTGGTTTAGGAAAGGGAGAGGTAAGCGCAATGCCATTGCAGTAATGAGATTATTAATCGAGAGGAATATAGAACACAACCAGGAGGTATATATATATAATAATAATATGAGAGAGAGAGAACACTTTCACTCGTTTGGGTAATGCGTATGTAACGAATATGTTAGCGTGTGGTTGCATAGATAAAAAAACAAACCTCTACAATGGCCTATTCCGAAATTCACTGAATTACTACCATGAACTAATAACGTCATACTTGTGACTATTCTTACCGCAGAAACTACTGTTACGTTGCAGTTGTCCACGTTTTGCAGTGAAGCGGTCACATCAAACCACTATAGCAGTACCATTCGGGTAGCACTCGTAGCACTGACGGTGAATTAAGGATCACACTCAAAATCCTATTATCGATGATACTGGGCAAGTATTTGAAATAATCTAAACACGTATAAAACGATTATTTACAACTCGATAACTACCGTTAAAAGTGTTACATTTTATTTCCTTCAGTCCTTACTATTTAAGAATACGCGTTTTAAAAAAAATACAAGTTTTAATTGCAATCATTTCACTTGAATTACATTAGCAAAATTTAATAATAAAAAAATAAGCTCTACTTATACATGGGGTTACGAAAAAACGGAAATTTTAAGTAACAATTTGGGGTTCGACCTATACGAGAATATACAAACACACATTACAAACACACATTATTAACATTATGAATCAACATCTTAGATATTGAGATCATTTTCAGGCTTAAATGAACACCCATCTCCCCCGCCTTCATTCAGTGGCCAGGGTGGGCAGAGGACTCAGGTAGACAATTTTCTTTTCGATCCCCCGTGACTACGTCGAACCGTTCGCGGGCGCGGATGACGAGGGGGAAAAGGATACGCGTCTCCCAGCGACGATTAGGGAACGGCCCGATCAACTTTACCCTCCCACTCCCCTGGCACCCTCGAGGCACACTTTACGACGTCACTTGCGCACGTATCCTCCATTTCATTTGGGCGCGGGACTACGGCATGGGATTACCCGAATTTCTTAATCACGCCCTGAATTATCACCATCATAAACTCTCGGTGCGGACGCGAACGGGGAGCTCGAGTGTGTCGTTTCTGATTAAATAATTCCCGTGTGCGGCCCACGGTGATTGGAGGCGGATAGGGCAGGGGGGAAAGGCTTGTTTAAGGGGGAAATGGGGCTTCCTGTGCGAGGGGAACGGGCGGGGGGGAGAGGTCGGACGAACGAGATGATGGTGTGCGGCGGCGAAGGGACATATTTATTCAACTAATGGCACTCCTACGATAATTGAGCCCCGGGCGTTGGACGGTTAAATTGCGGGCAACGAGAGAGCGCCACGAGGAAATGATGGGCGAATTATCGTAATTGAAACGAAAGTAACCAATTAAAGTTTAAAGGCGGTTTTGTATGTTTTCCCCGAGGAATCACTTCGCAGGAAGCATAACCACACTCGCATTTCAAAGAGTAACGGCGCATCAAAATCGGTAGTCATTCTAACAATTCGCTAGGCCTCATAACTTCACTGTTTCCATAGACAACTCAACATACACTCATCGTATGAGTTAATTGCTAACGTTGGGTGAATAATTATTATCCCACCGAAAAACTCGCATTACGGGGTTTCCCCTCACTTCTTCTAAGATCAAAGCAGTAGAGAATATACCCAAGAACTTGAGCTACTTAAATGACAAGAGTAACTTAGATTTATACAACGCAACATTTTATTTAAATGTTTTGTCGCCAAGGAGCATCACCATGTCTTTTAAATAAAATCCCATGGGGAATATAACTTAATTACTAACGTCAATGATGTCAGCATGTAATAATTCCACACAGTTGCGTCGGCTAATTACATCAAAGCTATTCAAAAATAAAATTATGCCAAATTATATATTCTATTGTTTCAGGCTTCACTTCGTGGAAGTATTTAATATCCATTACTAAAAAAGAAAAGACTGAAACTGAAAGACTCGTACTTTTCCACAGATTTTATTATACGGTACCGTATAATAAAATCTGTGGAAAAGTACGAGTCTTTCTTTCTTTTTTAGTAATGGATATGCCAAATTATGTTTTACATTTACACCGCGTTCCCCTAATAACAGCTGGTGGCCTAACACCCCCTGCCACATTTCCCTGCTGATAGGGTGATCATGATCCTCCTTCATTTTCCATTTTTTTCTTTCCTTTAACTGAAGGGCTTAATTCCATACCATTTTCGGTTTTGACGACGCCATCAGGCCATCCAGTATTTGGCCCACTTCACATTCCCGAGCGTTGGTACTGCTTTTCTGTAATACCTAAGTGACTGAACGTGCATTATTCCCCCGAAATAGGTCCCTGATGTACGGATTTATTTCTTCGCAAACCTATTCGGTCCCTTGTTAGTTAACACGTAAGCGGTTTATATAGCCCAGGTCCGGTCCGTGGCGAGGGAAAAACTTCCCCATAAACCACTTTGGGCTAACCATTATGACCGCGTGTGTATTCGTAAGTTCCCGAATACGGTCCCTGGCAATAGGATTAATTCTCTTGTAAACCTATTCAATAAACAAACACCCCCTGTGTAAATATGAACGTCTTACTATTTTGAATGGGTGTCTGATCACTGGTGAGGGATTAACCTTCCCCGTAAATCACCGCACCAATCTCAATATTTCCCTCCTCTTTTCCTTTCACAGTGGTGTATAAGTAGTAGTATTTAGGGGAGGCGACCGACAGCTGAGGTCATTTGCGCCATAGGGGATGGACAGGAAAAGATGAAGGGCGGAGAGAAACCCGGCGTCGGCATTAGCCTACTCTTTACGAAAGGCGCCAAGGGGTCCGCAGCTTAACAGCCCATCCGACGGACGGTGTACTCACTCAAAGTGCCCTCCACAAAGCACCTCAAGTAGGAATCAAGATACCTCTGAAAAATATCCAACATCACCGGGATTTGAACCCGAGCCCTCTGGGTGGGAAGCCAGCACGTTAGCCCCCGCACCATCTCGATCCCCCGTGGTGTATAAAAAACCCTTTACGGCTTAAGGAAATACAATTCATTATAGTCAGTCTTTTCCTTCGGTATTTTGCCCATTGGTAAGAAGTAAAAAAAATTGTTCGTGTTTTCGCAAAAACGCAATTACGATTGCAATTTGAAACATGGAAAATGGCGTCTACCTTTCAGTTTTTTCCCCAGAGATTTCCCGGGTATATTTGGCACTGAGAAATGCCGGAAGATTTTTAAAAGTTATTGAACGCATTTCGAGGGGAAGTTACTCAGATTTCACGATATTTTTAATGGAATGGACTTTCCACATTCGACGGCAACAATTACGAGTATTACCACGTCACGGTGTCTCACTACGGTGTCCCGTTCTCGTATTAGAGCCACCGTCGATTAACTGAACACCACGCCTCTCAGATAACCTAACTCACAATTCGTAACCTTTTCACCCAGGGGGGATGTGAAAATAGAACATAATTGGGCAAAGGGATAAAGGCTCCATATCTGTATTTCCTTTTGGGTTGAAGCCCCGCAACCAGCCGGAGGAAGGGAACTTCATAAATTAAACAGCCGACACCGATGCCGAGCATGCAGAGCGATCCCCTTTGGGATTTTAAACAGCACGCACTTCAACGTATGGGTTGACAGCACCATCGCGGTGCGGGCTGTCAGCCATTAGGACGACACCCAAACAACCAACGACTATCCCCCGAGGGAAAAGCAAACGGGATGGGAAAGAAAATTACTTCGCTGAGCACCAAACCATCCCACGGAATTTTATCGAAATTAAGCTCTCTCCCCCCCCCCTCCAGAAAGAGGGAGTAAAGGAAGGAAGGAGAGAGAGAGGAAACAATTTGAAGCACGCGGGAAGACACCTGAGTGACGGATGTGGGCCACGGCGGTGACAACTCTCGTCGCTCCCTCGGATCCTCCGGCGGGAGGGCGAGGGACGCATCTTAATTAGCGCGGATGGAGGGACACCGGAGCGCGCAAGCAAATTAACGAGACACGCTCTCAGTCTAATTCGCGCTCCCTGCATATTAGTTCATTCAAAACGATACGACCATTTCAAGGCAAGAGAGCCTTGGATGTCGTGAACGGCGAGGTTTTGTGCCCCAGTCAACCTAAGCGACGGGGGTATTGCTGATGGGGTATTCGAAGACCCGAGGCACGGCCCCACGCAACCAGAGCCAGGCGGGAGCGACAACGTACATCGTGACCGTGACACAAAAGTTTTGTATACTTGACAATACTTAATTTTAAACATTCTTTTAAATCATACGTTGAACAGTTCTCTAGTGGATAAGTTGTTTTACCACACAAAATTAATCGTGTATCTCAAAGAGATTACCTTCTGATTTTTTTAAAGTCAATTTGGAATAACTTCTGTTCATTTTACGTTTTCAGTGGGACAAGAATGATATTTTTACATCTATTCTTCATCGTAAAGAGTTATGATGTGTGGGAGATAAAGACTACAAGAGAATCTAACAGGATAGATGTCGATATTGTTGAGAGTTAGAAGAGGAAAGACTTCAGGACGAAACCATCGAACTGCCCAAAGGGAGACGAGGCGAGCCAAGATACATTGAAGTGCCCGAGAGCAATGATTTATTCCCATCTTACACGACTTGGAAGCCGAAATGACTAATATTTAGCTCATATCGCAACGAGTAACCTTGGTTAGTTAATTGTGAACCATTGGCTACGATTTAACTCGGCCTCCGGTGCTGAAGAATACAAAAGGTAGCGGCGGAGGCTAACGTTTCCAGAATCACACTGTTCCGAAAATGAAGTGCTTCAGCTCAGACGGGTTGATATCCAACCACTCGGGGGGGAGGGGTCTAAAGCATTTATTTCCCACTGGGGCCGTGAATTAATAATTTCTTCATCCGTGACGGGGAGGGGGGAGGCTTTTCTTTTACAGTAGATAACGTTCCTCTCTTTGTGATGAAACGAGGATAAGTCCAATTCATAATGTGAATAGTTTCCCTTGTCAGCAGTCACGTAAAAGTTGTAGTTTAGGTGAAAAATTCCAAAATAGAAAATCAGGATTATTAAAGTTAACAGTTCATATAGTTTCCTCGTGGAGGAGAAAGGGGTCTGTCTACGTTACCTCCTCCTCCATTGTTCCGGGGAGGGCCCTTGTTCAAATCACCAGCGGCGGCAGAGTTTTTAGGACTTATTCAGATCTTCACTTGGTTGTGATGTTGAGAGCACTTCGAGTAGTAGTAGTAGTTGATATGGGAGGCGACCGACAGCTCAGGTCATTTGCGCCATAAGGGATGGATGAGAAAGGAGGAAGGGAGGAGAGAAACCCGGCGTCGGCATCAGCCTACTCTTAACGAAAGGTGCCAAGGGGTTCGCAGTTTAACGTCCCATCCGATGGACGTCGTACTCACTCCAAGTGCTCTCCACAAAGTACCTCAGTATCAAAGTAGGGATCAGGATACCACTGAAAAATATTTGTTGTCTCCAGGATTTGAACCCGGGCCCCCTCGATGAGAAGCCTGTACATTAGCCACTGCGCCATGCCGATCCCCGAGCACTTCGAGAGAACTACATAGTTCGTCGGATGAGAAGTTAAACTGTGCGACCACTAGGCACCATTCGCTTAGAGTGGGCCCTATCATAAATGCTAACAATGACGGTATAATTTATTTTCAAATGATCAAATATAATATGACCACAAGCAGATATTGCCTTATCTAATTTTCAAATGTTTACTTTCCGTTCGCTGAAAATAATCCTAGATGTGAAATATGATACATTTTTTTAGCTAGCAATGAATATATCGAAGGTTCCTTTCTTCAAACTTTAATTCAATACTGGTAAGACGTGCTTCTTAATTCAAAAACTGCAAAACCAACCCCGATAGAACGTATAAATAAAGAATTTTTTTACTGAAACCCATGGTAAAAGCGCTTAATATAAGGAAAGTTTACGCTTGAAGAAGCTCTCGGACTCCAGAAGTCCATTTGTAACCACCCCCAGCGCGATGAAACGCACTTCAAAGATGCTAATTTAAAATTTTAGATTCACTGAAATAGAAGATGACTCAGGAGGCCAGATCCACCTCCAGAGCACTTGGATTCAACTCGCGAATTGCTGTGTAAATATGCAACGAAATAGCCAAGAAGAGAGAATACTATTTGGCATCCTTCGGATAGAGTGTTGATATCGGACTTGGAATTACAAAGATTGGCTAAATTCATCGCGAAATTTCAAGAAAATACAAAGTGACGGGGTGACATGAAAAACTAGGAGAAAAGTCCAATGAAACACGAAGATGGTAGACTTGACTTAGAATTTCAATGATATTGAATCTACACTTGACACCTCAGGAATCATTAGGGACCCACACTTCACCGGTCGAACAGAACTCCCGGAAAAACTTAGATAAAAATACAGCGGCAAGAAAATAATGATTAAGGTGCATTTCCTTCCCACGCACGATTCATGATAGCAACGGGACCACGGTGCATTATCCCTACGAATGTTCATTCATTAGCAGCCAATCCGAAAAAGGCCAAGTTTTGGCATTTAACATTTGGATTAATAATCAGATAATAACGAGGAAAATCAAGAACACCCAAGCCGTTGGGGGAGAGGAAACCCATCTTCACGGGAATCGAACCCGTGATCTCTGGGTTAGCGGCGCCACCAGCTCAGAACATTTACCTCTAAGATTACGAACACGAACGCATCGAATTGAATGATTTAGTTTTTACATGTTCCTTTTATTCGCCTGAGTTTTCATTTACGAACCAATGCCAAATTCTGCCGTCGCAGCTCGCGGGGCATTACGTCGCTGGAGGTACTCTATATGACATTTTATTGGGAGCATGAGAATAACAGGTTTCCATGGATGAAGTCATTCGCTTGCTTCACATTTTTTAGCATTTGCAGCAAAGGAACACTTGGGACTGACTTTTCGGAAGCCGCTTACGCTCGGGGTCACGTAGAACAATGCAGCTATAGGGCACTGAGCCCCCTATCCTTCGCTAAGCTATTGCCTTTCCTTTGGAACATCCCCACCCTTCGAAAAATCTTACATTTCTTCCCAAGAATTAGCTCCACGCCGTTAAAGGAACTCTCGCCGTACCCTACAGGAAACCTCTACCCATTCATGCATTCACCCATTTTCCTCTCCATTGAGGCAGCTTACGCCGCGAATTCCTCCATTCGAGGGGATGATAGAGATTTAAACAGCACTTCTCATAGGTTTGATTTTATAACATAAATGGGAACTTAATCTCGAGAGATTCCAAGTAGAGAAATGAAGAGAACTTAACAAGGCTATCTTTTTAACTGAGTTCGAAGGAAGCGAAGCGTATTCCTACAAAATTGGTTTTGGAAAGGGACACGTTTGGTATATTTGATGCACAAGGTTTGCATTAAAGTATCGGCAACAATTTTTTTCCTGACGTGTACGTAAAGTGCTGAATTTAGACCGTCGGTTTAGTGTACGCATGATCGCAGATCGTATGATGAGATGACAGTGCACACTATGATCACTGAAAATTTAGCGATGCGAAAGACCTGCGCTAAACTCGTGCCAAAGGTCTTGACGGACGACCAAGAGCAGAGTCGAATGCCTGCTTGTGAAAACCTTCTGGAACGGAATCGCGATTCCCCAACCCCTTTACCGTCTTGACTATTTCCTAAGGCGAAAAGTGAAACACTCCCTCAAATTACACCAGCATGGGACCCTTAATACCGACAAAGAAGCTTGAACGCGTACCCTTGAGGACCTTCCGGAATCCGCCCACCAGGGAGCCTCCGATTCGTGGAAAAGCCGCTAGCAAAAGTGCGTCGACGCTCAAGGGATATACTTTGAAGTATATTATGGCACCGTAGCAATCTGATATAAATCCATTTTTCCGAAAAATTTCCCGATACTTTTCATACTAACCATGTGCGAGTCAAGGAAACATTTTTCCTTGAGATCCGTACCATTCCACTTCCCCATCAATCCTGTGTTTATCTTATTATTTTCTTTTTTTTTTCCTAACATCTATCCATGTGAAAAAATATAAAAACATATATATATATATATATATATATATATATATATATATATATATATATATATATATATATATATATGTTTATATATGTATGTATATGTGTGTATATATGTATGAGTGTATATATATACACACACACACATATGTATATAACCCCCCCCCGCGACACGCCCTTTCGGCGGTTTGCGGGGTTCATGTAGTTGTAGAAATGGATTTGGAGAGAGGCGGTCCATTTCAAAAAGGCCCATGCACATATATGAGTGCGAGGGAGCCATTCTTGTGTCCATGGAAATGCCTTTTATCTGTAGAAATAATGTCTACGACGGAGAATGCTTTTTTTTCCAATAGAAAACGTGCCAAGGTGAGGAGAGTATCGGTGGAGATTACGTGGGGGAGTCGGGCGCTGAGGAAGGTAGCGTCGAAGTGCGGCAAGACCTGCGGCTGCGGGGAAAAGACGAGCACAAAGAGGTCACCTCTATTGCTCTGCAGAGGAAATTGGAGACTACGGAGTCACCAGTATGTGTGGGCAGAAAATGCAATTACAAAGGATTTCACGTGGACATCGAAATAATCAAAATACGTTCAGTGGGAGAATTGATGTTTGAAATGGCAAAACAGCCTGGGCTGTTAGGTTTGCGCATTTTCGAAGCAGATAAGAGCGAGAAGCACATAGGTTGGAGGAGAAAGAATGGTGGTGCTATCTTCAATAAGCACCTCCCTGGATTCATGGATTTGAGGAATGAAGATACTTCTAAATGAAATACAGGATTGGAAATGGGTGGATAGAGTAAAGTATAATTAGGCTACCGAGTGCTTCGTAGTATCTGGTGTTCATGTCGACGGGGCAAGAGCCTTTGTTCACCGGAGAAATGGCGATTATTTATTAATTTTTGTTTACAAGATATTTCTGTAAAATTATTCAAACATGGGAAGATCATGAAAACTGCAGGTGCATGCCCTGCGGTATCTAAGTGAGATACACTTCTCTACGCATATGAGAGGAGCTGTAGGTAACAAGAAGGACAATTACGAAAGCTAGATGAGATAAAAGCAACACAGGGCCAAGAATGAAAAAGGAAAACTACTTTTTCCCCCCTAGCGCGCGGTCTGATAAATCTACTCTGATCCCTTATCGCTCGTGGGAAAAATGACATTTTAAATCTATCTGTTCCACACTTAATCTCTCTAATTTTACTAACATGATCTCTCCTAACATAGAACGATGGCGTCAATAATGCATTTTCAATGTCATCACCAAAAGGCATCCTTCCAATTTATGCAAAAGATTTAAAATCTCAAATTTAACCTTCGCTCCGTGAGTAACTCCCAACCTAGCGCCTCTAATAATTTTGTTACTACTACGCTACTCAGTTTGTCATAACAAAGTTCTACAAATATAGCTCCTCTAATAGCGTGCTCAATTACTCTAATACAGTGTAAAATTCTGCGCACGATTCTCTTCGTGGAACATTTTTAGTTATTTAAATTCCGTCCCCACGGGATCTCCAGACATGAATAACGAGGCTAAGCGAAACACAATACTTGGATGGGGAAAAAATACCAATTTCAGTGCATCCGGATGAATCATTCCCGGACTGACTACAAAGTCAAGTTAACCACTGCAGATGATCGAGCAGGGCAATATTGTGAATGCCATTATTGTGAATTTCAAAATGGAATTCAAAATTTAACAAGGGAAGAAATCACCCGATATACCCAATTAAAAATAAATTCCCAATACAATACTTTTATCCATCGCGCTGAGCGATCGATGGCTGTGCAGTTTCCATGCTTACTCCCGATAACTGTATAAATCTCTTGAATGAATGGGAAGCAAGTCTCTTTAGCGATGATGCTATAAAAGTAGTATTATCCCGATAGTACTGCGACAGGAGAGATCATGCCATAAGATGCTCAGATAAGACGCTCAAGTGTAGAAACGACAGATTTAAGATACCATTTTCCCAACGGACGATAAGGGATCAAAATACCGTAAATGAACACGCTACGGGAAAATGTATTTTATATATATTTTTTATTTCAAGTATCCTAGTATCTAATTTGTCATTATTTCATCGGACCTTAGTTTGTTGCCCTCTTACTTACAAGCGGCTCTTCTCGCATGAGTAGAGAAGTATTCATCACTTAGATACCGAAGTGCATGCACCTGTAGTTAACATTTTCTCAATCATTTTACATACATAATGGTAATTAACAATTAAGAAAAATTAAATTTCTGAATATGCACAGCTGGCATCCCCAGCGATACAGCCCAGCGATGGCTTGCAGCGTACCTAATAGTTGAATAAATTGAAACTCATATTATTGCATTAATGAGAAAGTGGCCAACTTCAATGGGTGCATTACTAAAAATTACAGCGGATTGATGCATGGGGCTTCTACTTTAACTTACATTCAAATTACAGAGGTAATTACATCTCGGAAAATTTTTAATGTGCTATGAAATATTTGCCGGCCCGGGTGGCAGCGGGGTAACGTCCTCGTCTGCCAATCCAAGGGTCGTGGGTTCGATTTCCGCCTGGATAGGTTTTCCTCCACCTAGGGCTTGGGTGTTCGTAATCGTGCCCTTGGTTATCACTATTAATAGTCCGATGTAAAAGGCCAAAAAGTGCTGTTTTCGGACTAAGAATAAATAAATAAAGAATAATGAATAAAAATTATACCTCTTTTCCATTGGATTTAAATTTGTTCATTTGATAGAATCATGGATTTCAAATGGATGTGAAAGAGTTCGGTTAAAAAATTTCCATTGTCCAATAAAAACGTTTTCGCTGATGATTTTGGTGGAATTCCGAAGCAAAGCATTTATAAATATTCATTTGGCGAACTACATAGTGCATTAATTCAATATGCATTGTCGAGAGCGTCCAATTAGATTAAATGCAATCCAGTACTGAAGTTATTTCCGGGACATTTTTCACAAATACGCGGCCAACATTTTTCAATTTCATCAGCTGTTCGCCAGGTGACCCTAAATGTTTCCAATTTCAAAAGCATTAAAATACATTTCGGTTACCTTCCCGAAAGCATCAACATAATTAAAGAGAAATTAAATTTCAAAGCACTTTCTTTGGTGCGGAGAGTCATCCAATCGGGAGGCCTTCAGACGGTGGTAATCCTTATTCCACTTCACCCCGAGTGCACTCATTTGCCAGCGAGCGATTCAAAACACTTCAACGCATCTTTAGCATAAAATAAAAGAAATATAACGAAAAGACTTTCAAGGGGACGCCAAAAAATGAAGTTGGATGCACCACAGCGAATATACTGTGGCTTTCGCGAAGTAGAGAAATTCCATTCCAATTCAAACACATACATTTATTTGTTCTTCGCTAAAAATGAATAATACTCTAAAATGGAATAGCATGGAGAAAATTAAAATTAAAATGCGGCGAGGCACTCCATAACATAGGTGCCACGCAAACACTTTTCACAATTACGTACGTTGAGATTCACTGAATATGCAATGATGCAAATGATAATTCTACCTTTAATAAGGTTGGGCTCAAATAAGATGAACGGGATGGTTTCACAAGCAGAGAAATGATTAACGGGAGCAGACACCCCATGAAAATGTCTCACGCAGTCACAACGTGAACATTTTAACAGCAACTCCTCATCACATTCCTGCCGGTCGAATTAATCAAACGTCCAATATCAATGAGAAATCTGCTTCCAATTCTTCTTTCCCTTGCCTCTTACGACGAATTTGATAACATCAGAAAGTACATTCTTGCCGACCGGAGAGTTTTCATTAATTTAAAGGGATTAAATAAATCAAAGGTTTTTCGTTTAATATCTTCTTCGACCAGAGACCCATTTGCTAATATTCTTTCGGGGAACATTTCATCCTCACATAAAACCAGCATCTAACATTTTAAAGCTTTCACGGCATTCATAATTGTTTGGTAACTCAGCTGTCATACTAATTAATCGGGTAATTTTCTTAAAACTTCGCTGTGCTGAGCACTCAAAATTGAGCACTTAAAATATAGACTGTTCACTGCTTGCGCACTGCTAAGTTCACTCTTCTTAGGTCTTTAAACGGGGGAGAATAGACGATGGAAGGAGGCGGTGATGGGGTGACGGTTTCCTGCTGAAGAGGGCGCTCGGAGTACGTACGGGAGGGGAGAGGGGTACGGGCTGGATTGGGATGGCGGGGGGACGGGCTCGGACAGGCGAGGTATGGTGCGGGGGGCAGGGAGACGCGAGGGGAAGGAGGGAGGGAGGCGAGGAGTGGATCGGAGACGACGGAGAGCGCGATGGGGAGAGGTTGACATGGATGGGTAACTGACTGGAAAATATAGATACGCCTCTATCGATACCTGGGGAGACTATTCTTATGCTTACGTTGTATTATCGATCCAATGCCATCGCTACATATCTGCATCAACTCAAGGACCAATATGCAATACGAAATTTTTTCTGATGCATTCATTAGTACCTAGAAGAAAATTATACAGAAATTTTCTAAATTTCTACTTTAAAACACACAATATTTTGGGAGTGCTTGCACATTCCTCTCTCTACCCATCTTTCCTAACCACAATCACCCCCAAACTCTCCTTTTTCATCCAATGCTCCTAATACCACCATTCACTCCTGGATTACGTAGCCTAACTCCAACCTCCATCGCTTTTCCTGGGAGTAACGTGCAGCAATTTGTAGACACGCTCCGTGCCGCTTCAATGAGCCCGTGGTAGAGTAAATACTATCATTCCAACGTTAATGAATCAACCTGTACTTTTCCTTGACACCCCGCTCGCCAGTCAATGTTTGAAACGGCCTCGCCTAAAGCTTAGCAAGGCATTAAACTCTATGAAGGTTATTATGTGCCGATAGTAAAGAGAAAATTCGAAACACTTAATACAAGCAACAGTAGTCACCTAAAAATAAGGAAATAAAATTATCGAGATTTTTAACTAATGGGTTCAAATTCGATGCTATAGTTATGTCGGCTCAATTTCTTCGTTTGGCCAATCCAACAAATTCTAATATTCAAGTTCATTTGATTTTCTCAGGCTGCTTTGCTAGACTATGATGACTTATTGCGCGAGGGAGGAACGAGGACTTGAATCTCTCCGTGACGGTGTCTATATTTCTCTTATTTTATCCCGTTGGTCGAATCTATCAATATAATAATTCGGCATCATAATGATTTTCTCCTTATCGCAAGAAAACTCAGGTATCCTGTGCCTTTTTAAAAGAAAAATCTTTTCTGTTCTCCCCGGGAATCAATAGACTCCAATCTGATTCCTCCAGCATACCCGACACCCTCACTCTCTTCTCGCAGTCATTTTTAACAATCCTTGCGGATTTTCTCCTGAAATCATCCAACTCACTGTTTTCTTCCAAGGAACCTTTTTTTCCGTGTATTCCCAGTGTGGCCTAGCTTACCCGCATATTCTTCTAATGTGTGTGCCCCATGAAAGATTTGATGCCAGAGTAACATCATAGAATTTCACCTTCTCTTAAATTGTCTCTTTGTTCGAGTCCATCTACTAAATAATTCACTTCTTGCTAACCTTTCCATTTATTCAAGAACATCAGTACCACACATTTTCCGACATTTATTTAGACCACACCCCATTCTTTACACCACTACGACATCGGTGGTAAATCGTTAGAGTATGACGCTTCCTGCCAGTGTCCTCCTTTCTCTGTAAATCAATGAGCCGTCGGTAAATGATCAAACATTGCTGTTAACGTGGGGGTCGTTGATGTATAACAAGAAGAATAGGGGTCCTATAACACTCTCCTGCGCCACTCCTGAAGTCCCGTCGCCTATAATGAACTTAACCCGTATACGACTACTTTTTGGGGCTAACGTACTGGCTTCCCACCCTGAGGGCGCGGGTTCAAATCCCGGCGGTGTTGAATATTTTTCAGAGGTATCTCGATCCCTACTTGAGGTGCTTTGTGGAGGGCACTTTGAGTGAGTACGGCGTCCGTCGGATGGGACGTTAAGCTGCGGACCCATTGGCGCCTTTCGTAAAGAGTAGGCTAATGCCGACGCCGGGTTTCTCTCCACCCTTCATCCTTTCCTGTCCATCCCCTATGGCGCAAATGACCTTAGCTGTCGGTCGCCTCCCCTCAAAACTACTACTACGACTACTTTTCATTAACGGAAATTCCTAATGCTGTTAGTTAGTCACTATCTCATTCATACCATAATATTTTAGTTTGAGTATTAATAACTGGTGAGGGAACTTGACGATGAAGGCTAACACCTCGTAATCTAAAAATAAAGCATCCACTTGTGTATTTCTTCCCCCGACTTCAGGTTACCAGGATTACGGGAGGCCGGTTTACTCTTCTCCAACAGATTTGTTGAGATTATTTTACATGTGACTATGCAAATATGCACCCACAAAATGCACACCAATGAATGGCTAGAAACCTCAAGCCTGGACTCGCCCGAACCAAAAACTGTCACCGCGCACGGCATTTTATGTATGTGCCCGTAGCCCTCAAACTCACCCCCCTCCCGCACTCATTTATCAACTTACGTGAAGTGATAGGACAGGTTAAGGTGAACGGGCTATACGTAGTGTGAGTTGAAGAAACGAAATCTTAAAAAGAAATGCAGGTGGAATGTTGCAACAAGCCGGTGACGGTGGACAAACAATGCGAGCAAAAACAGCTCACAAGATACACTTGAGAACGCCCGGAACCGGAAAATAAATAGACTACACGATTATCAGACAAAAGGTAGACAAAATTATAGAATAAATGTAATTCCTATTCAAGGGCAGGTACAAAAAGTGACTTCAAACGAATGGCCATGGGGTAATACTACATTATAAACTAGAAGAGGAAGGGAAAATTTTTTTAAATGCAACATGAAAAGCCCTAGAAGAAAAAATGCCAGAGAGAGTTAGTCATCCCTCGTTCATGAACGAGGAAGTAGAGAGAGGGGAATGGACCAGTGCCGAAGGAGGATTAATGCTCCGAAGAAGATAACTGGACACGTAAAAGAAGGAAACCTCTCCTGCGAGACAGCTGTCAACAGGCAAGCATGATGACGACGGAGTTAAAAGAAGAAAAAGAACGCCCCAAGAGACGAATTCAGGGTAGACATTCATTTTTTGGATTCCCATTTCAGAATTTTTCCCAATTTTCCCGACGAACACGCCATCGTCCGACACTATTTTCCTCCTGGGTACCCTCGAGTCCGAGTGGCTACTTTTTATTATCCACCCTGTTTTCATTGATATCGGTCCGACATATTTCCACCCATACGTGCGATGAACTACGACTAGCATCAACTGATCCCGCAACTGGAAAGAACACTCGCCACTTCGGAAATTTCCGATTCCCATACTAAATTCTCTTTTTACCCAATTTTGTCCGATTTCTTTTAAAAACTTGAGCAATAAAAATCTCGTTCCAACCGAGTGGCAACCCTGGTGCTGAGCAAGCATCGCTCACCAAAACGTCAAACAGGACTCCAGCAAGATCAAGGAACACGGGACCTGAAAGCTGATGCAAAGATATGAACGAAGGCATTGAGAAAGGGGAATGGTACAAGACCGAACAGATAGTGGAGTTATTTCTCAGGGAAAAAGAAAAAAAAGAAATTGATAACGCGATGATATAAGCTGAAGATACTCCACAAAGATGGAAAGAATGAATCGAAAAACTTTATCGAATTTACTAAAACATGCGGACTACGGCTAAATGAAACAGAAGTGTGAAGTGGACGAAGAAAGTCAATGGGGCACCCAAATGCGATAAGAAGTCAATTCCACGGAGATGTAAAGGACTTGCATACAAACAATGTCCCCGAAGATGACGAACAAACGAAATGGAGGCACACTCGGGGGAAAAAACCTTGAGGCATCCCGTTAATAACAAAGAGGACCAATGTGAAGATGGAAAATCGCCACGGAGCTTCGAGAACGGTTCAATATTTGTAATATCGAGGGAAACGGGGGCGGTGGGAGACGTGAGGAGCACAGAATATTAGGAATGCAGCGCTCCGTACATCTGCAATAAAGAAAATATGAAGGCAGAACATGCGCTACGCTTTCTTCATCTTCCTTGAAAGCAACATAACATGGAATCAAAGGAGATCGATCATTGGCAAACAATATACAAGAAAAAAGATGCGTTCACGACGGCTCAGCCACTACGCTCAAAAAGGGACACATCTACGAGGGGCAGGTTGAAAAGTAATGCACACATGCGCTTGTAGAGCGCGAACAAAAACAAATAGCAAGATCGGGCAAAAAGTACTATTCTTAAATTTCAAAATCATAAATTTATTTTTCAACATAGTCACCGTTAAGGATAACACATTTCTCCCAAATTGTAAGAAGGTTTTTCATTCCGTCACTGAAAAACTCTTCCGACTTTTTTCGAATCCAGGACTTGATAGCTGCCTTCACCTCAACGTCCGAGGAGTAATGATTACCCTTGAGGTGTCTCTTGAGTGAAGAGAAATGAGGAAAGAAATAAAAATCGCGAGGCGCAAGATCCGGGGAATAAGGAGGGTGTGGAGTCAGTTCAAATTTCAGGTTTCGCAGAGCCTCTCCCATTGCGCGCGAGTTGTGTGGACGAGCGTTACCATGCTGCAAGATTATTGGCGCCAGGCTGCCTTTAATACGACAAAATCGACGTCGGATGTGTTTTAAAGTCTGTATATACTGAGGAGAATTTACCGTTTCCCCTTTTTCCAGAAAATCGGTCACATAAACTCCGTGAGCATCCCAAAACACAGTCAAAAGAAGTTTCATCAACAATTATGGCTTTTCTAGGCTCACAAACACGATGCTTCACTAACCATCGATTTACAGGAGACCTATCACCAATATCGTCACCAAAAACAGCCTTTGAACGACGATGAATCTCAGTAGGAGTCACTTTTTTAGCCATTAAAAATTCGGCAACATCAAGCTGCTTAACTTGCGTTGACATAGCACTAGAATACGTCTCCATACTTCCGCTTCTCAAAATACACTGGATGCATGCAACGACCTCAAAACCTGTGCATGCATGTTGAGGGGGAATGTTACTTCCACACGCCACCAGGAGTGCTTCTGAAGGTCATTTTATTTGTGGTCTACAAGCATGTGTGCATTAGTTTTCAGCCTACTCTCGTACTACGGTGAAAGTGATAGTCTAGAATAGTGGTGCACAAACCTTTCGCTCGGCTGGCTAGCATGCGCAATACCCGAGGGTGGGCGGATCACATTTTTTTTACATTAACGTGAGGACGTAGAAATGTAAAATGTCTTTCGAAACAAAATGATACATTCATTCCTGATGAATTCCTTCGACTTGAAATAGCTGAGGGAAAGTTTGGTCAAGAAATAACTCATTAAATTCATAACTCATCAAATTATAAGCATTAAATGAACACACTTAACACTCTTGCCACAAATATCCTCGCGGGCAAGATTAAACGCGTGGGGCTCGCTGGATCCGGGAACCACTGGTGCTGAGTGTGGCTTGGGAAACAATTGGCAAATCATCAAAAGCTAAATAGAATATTTCAAAATCTAGTGCTGGAGTCGCGCCCTGAAGATCGAATTAAGAGATACGTCTGTGAAGGAGGGAGTACATCGATGAGTAATAGAAGAAAAGGCCATATCGAGTACGAGGAAACTAGAACCAAATGGATACACCTTAGGCGCAGGGGCATTCTTAGAAATATAATTGGAGGAAAAATAAAAGGGGAGGTCTCACTGGGAAGGAAGATTAAGGGACGACTCCGTCCGGAAACCAGATACAAAAGGATGTCAGACCGAAGAGCAGTCGATAGTCCGCAGTTTTATATGAGCATTGAATGGGATGAATACGTACATGGCTGCAGACAACTCGCATTCGGATCGAAATGAATGGGAAATCGGGAGTCTCTCCATTTTCCGTCATAGCAGCGAATGACAGGGAAAGCTGTTAGACACCGGATTTCCAGAGAACTTTGGAGACTTCAACAAATAACTTAGAAGACGATTTGACACCAGTTTAACTTTCAAGGACTTAAAAAAATGTTGCGTCTATTTCCCACGGTTGTCACCGCGAACTTTGTGAAGGAAAAACGATTGCTCGCAAGTTCAAGTCATAGTTTAATCAACATTTCCAGCAGAGAACGGATTAAAACAAACGTCACCTGATTGGCCAATTCAACTATTCAACAATTGCAACTCTTTAACAATTTTTCATGGGCCAATGACGTTTGGACAAAAACTGATGACATGCACTCGGAATTACTACGAGAACAATGGCTTTTCTTTCATAGAGGAATAATTTTTCCGATTTTTTAAAAAATATTCGAAAGCAATTTGTAAGTCGCCCGACTTCCTGCTCATAATTCTCGTTCCCTTCTGGACTACTAACAACTCGTGTTCATCTATGCTGACCTCTCTTTCTACGTTACACCTAATCGTTGAAATTTAAACAGCTAACACAGGGCATGTTTCCCGACACGCTTCTCTCGCGCGTGATGAAATTCATGCCCTCCCAAACGGACGAATTGTTGAACCGTGGCAGTGCGCACATCAAATCAGTGAAGAATGCATTCTGTACACAAATTCGACGAAAAATCGAAGGTGAACTCAAGAGGATGCTCGCTTCATTGTGGCCGCGGCTGGAAGACAATGAAGCAAACGAAAACCTGACCGGCACGGCACACATTTTATCCTCATTACATTATAAAGGAACGGGACAAAGTAAAAAAAACGCCCGTTTTGGCAGTCACATCGCTTCGAATTCGCAAAATGCGTACATGCAGAGAATGATTTCACACACCTTTGACTCTTCTTCTCTCTGGGTACGATTGAATCGATAATGAGTTTCACCCAGAGTTCACGTGTGAGCAAATTCTTGCTCTCCCTTCTGAAAAGAATTCCACCCTCAGGGGGCATCATCCAAGAGTCCATCCTGCCTAAGCAAACATTTTCCTAAAAACGGTATTGAAACCCCTGAAAAGTGGTCAAATTTACATGAGAGAAAAATCAAAACGAAAAAAAAATTAACCCCTTAGTCGTGGACGAAGAACATGAAAATTGTACAGAATTCCTTAAGAAACTACGCGATTTTTCAGGACTAATGTCTCCTTATAAAATATCCTCCTCCTTTCTGTGACGTCGTGGGCAAGCTCATTTGTGAAATATAAACTAGCACAGGTTGTTTCCTTTTTAACTATTTGGTACGGAATTATTTATCGCGAAGAGCATTCACGACCAATACGGAAACATTCCTAACAGAAACGATAACGGGAGGTGATATGGATGCATTAGAGGCCATCACGAGAGTGCCATTCGTTAGTACCATTTACGTCGAGTCTGAGAAAGAAAACGGTTTAGTCTCTTGGCTCCACAATTTATTTCTCATATTTAAAGACCAAGGTCTGTCCGACCCGTGACCTGAATACGAGGTCTACCCAATAAATACGCGAACTGGTGCAAAATGGCGGCCGTGATGCGGACTATAGCCCCGCCCACTAGCGGCGCCAGTTGCCTGAGACCCAATGAGCCGCCTGTGCTCGGCAAATCGTCGAGCTTTACGTATGGTGCCAGTTATTTTAGATTCTGTTGTCCTTGATTTTACCGTTTGTCGAAAATGGAAATTGACGAAATCGCGAAGCACCGAATCAACATCAAGCTTTTTGGTGACATGCGGTAAAGTTATCAATAAATTACTGAAATGTTGACAGCTATTTACGGTGATAATGCTCCGAAGAAAACTTTCGTTTTCAAGTGGATTAAACCAAAGCAAAAAAATCGATCGAAAATCAAAGTCATGCTCATGATTTTCTTTGATGTCGAAGGTGTTGTTCATCTTGAATTTCTTTCTGAAGGAAAAACAGTAAATGCTGAGTTCTGCCTTACCGTTCTCAAGCGTTTGAGGGATCGCGTGCGACCAAATTTGACTCAAGACGATGGATGGATGGATCCTTCACCATGGCAATACACCTGCACATTCAGCAATGATTGCTCGCCAGTTTCTGGCAAACAATTCAATCACCATCCTTGATCATCCTCATTATTCGCCAGATCTCGCCCCCTGCGACTTTTTTCTATTCCCAAAATGCAAAAATGTGACGAGGGCATATCACTTGGAAGATTTGGACGCAATTAAGCAAGAAACGACGAGACAACTAAATAGCTTAACTACCGAGGACTTCCAAGGGTACTTTAAACAGTGGAACAGAAGATGGAATAATTGTATAGCAACGAATGGAGAGTACTTTGAAGGGGACAAACTCAATGTAGACTCAACTTTGCAAATAAAGTTTTTATAGCCTCAGTTCGCGCATTTTTTGGACAGACCTCGTATTCCATGAGCACAAATAGTGGAGACTTAAAAAAAACTCAAGTATCCAAATCCAAGTGCGCTGCTCTCCGATTTCATCGGGCGACGCGGATATTCAGCAATTAACATTCCGACCGAGGACGCAGCCCTTCGATCAATGTTTCAATCCCGTAAGCGGGGAAAGGTTTGTGTGGAAAAAGTACCTCTCCGTGCATGCTGTGCTTTCATAAAATGGCAACGGGAGGGGGGGGGAGAGAGTATCCGAAGAGATTCATGATAATTAATGGGATAAATTGACGTAGCTTGTCAAATGAATTGATTTCCGAGCCCAATATACGTAGACGGTAACTTCTTGGAGACCACTGCAACCACCAGAGGCCTTTTTGTGACAAAAAAACTGGTATTCATCCGGGGCATTTATCGGGATAGAAAAAAAGAACCGTGGAAGGGATCGGGATGTTGTGGTGGCTAGCGTACTGGCTTTGCACCCAGAGGGCCTCGAATCCCGAAGACGGCAGATTTTATTTTCAGTGGTATCCCAAGTGCTACTTGAGGTGCTATGTGGAGGGTTCTTCAAAGGAGTACGCCGTTTATGTGAGATGTTAAGCTGTTGACCCCTTGGCGCCTTTCGTTAAGAATAGACCAATGCCAACACCGGGTTTCTCTCCACCCTTCCTACTTTCCCGTACATCTCTAATGGGGCAAATGACCTCCGCTGTCTGTCACCTTCCCTAAAGCTATCACGAATCGTGGACGTCAGAGCTATACCCTTTATGCAGGAATACTAAAATGTTTCCAACGAGCAGATAATCCCTGCGCTCTGAAGGTATCTTTAATTAATGGCAAACCCTCCCCATCACGTTAGGCGTTCCGAGATATCAGTTTCCATAATACATCAGGGCACACTCGACGATTTTATTTTGGGATATTATTTTATATGACTACTAAGTCAAAGGATTATGATTTAATCGCTCCCATTAATTCAATTATCAGCTTACGTTACGTAATCTCCATCCTCTCAGCCTTGACCCATGGCAACGGGGACGGCGTTTCCATATTTGATCTTTCTCCTCCATCTCCCCTTATTCAGGGCCTCGACGCATACTCCATCGGACACTCGTCCACACTGTCCTTTCATCATACCTTGGCCATCCCTCTCTTCCTGTTCCTTTACAACTTCCATCTTCTCTTCGCATTTCCCAATATAGTCTTCGCTCTTCCACACCAAGCATTCAATACTTCTTTCAAATACCTTTTTTTACAAAAACGCCCCCCCCCCCCGCCCAAATGACTACTCCTCGGATGCAGTCATCCCTTCTCTTGTTCCTCTTTGTGGTCTCGCACGCACACCACAACATCCCCATACCAGTGACATCTACCTTCTTCCCCTGGGCTCGTAAAGGTGTGAAATTATTGAAAGCCATTTCCGAGTGCGGTGACACAAAAGCAAAGTAAAAAAATCCCTTATTGTAAACACATATTAAAAACACGCGTTTCGATTAAAAATAACTGAATTGTACCTCGTGACTTCTTGATCACATCATGCGTGCGAATTGAGAAAATAGCCAACGCATTTTGTCTTGTACTTACAGACCCGGCAATGATCGATACATGCTCACAAGCGTGTTGAGTGCTTTCATACGCGTGTCTCCCTTCCCATTCTCTCGCCCATCGGGGCAAGAGGGAACGCAGCACTTATTTGCGCGCTAAGTCGACAAAGATGATTCAATCCATTACGGCCGATTCCGAGCAAACAAACCTCAGCATAGTACACCACCAGCACCAGATTCTGAACGCGCATTTGCAAAACGTTCCCCCGTACCCACGGAAACTCGTGGCAAACGAACCCGGGTGATTTTACCACGGACGCGTCTACGCGCTCATCAGAATATTGACGAAACCGACTGCCCTCCAGTGCGAAACTCATAGAACACGAAGGGAGACGATTAAGTGATGAAGGGAGACCTATCTCACTTCACCGGACGCCTATTGAGACCCTGGTATCGTTTCAGTTTGGTGGCCATGCTTTGGGCAGTGGCGCCAAGAACCGGGAGGAAGCTAGTGGGGGAGTGTGGGAAATAGGATTTCGAAGGGTCAAATTGCTGAAAGGTCACCCAAACGTGGAAAATGGCGGCCGACGTTGAGGAGAGCGTTGCGGAGGGGAAGGGGTCCGTGAAATCGGAAAAATGGGGAGTAGGTGGGCTCCTTCCCCGGGCTATAAAAATCACACAACTTTTACGGTCCATTTAAAAATTGAGGGTAATTCCACCAGGTTTAACCTGACACGGTGTCTTTACAAGCAACTACATTTTAGAATGACTTTTACCTCAAACCATTCTTCAACCTTCCGCGTGGAGGAGGTATCCGAAACGAAATCAGTCCTGAGGAGATAATGAAAATGAACGCTCTTTTCAGATGAGATTGGCTGAAAAAATTCGCCGGCCTCGAAACTTTAACTGTGATTATCTTGGATTAAAAAAATAATAATAAGTCAGTTCCACGTAATCTCTACGTCGCCTGATAATCCTTCTGGAATCCGCGTTACATTTGAATAAAAACTCAAGGTTCGTTTAGATGAAAAAAGTAACATTTAAAACACCACTGGGGAGTCCACTCTCCCGAGTTCACGGTTAGTTGGTGCTGGGAGACAATGCTAGATTTAATGATTCTGATCTACTAGTGTTAAATAAATAAGATAGATATTTCAGACAAATTACATACATTTAAGAAACCAATCAGTAAACGCAACACTTTTGATATTTCTGTTCTCAGGTGACTATTTCCAGATGAAATGCCTACTGCTGTACAATTATCCATATTAAATAGCCATTATTGTTCACTTCAATGAGAATACACGTATATCAAGTATGAATAATAATTGGTGCTGAGACGTGGACGACATGGATGATTTTGTCTGGACAACTAGAACAAACTCCCAGGTGTACATGCATGCGTATTTATAGAAGAAATTGATACAGAAGCCTCTCACGTGGCGACAATGGAGGTTCTACCCCCATAGCCTCACTGCCGCAGTTACCTGCAGCTTGAAATATCGATATTGGAGACATATTCTGTTATATTTTAGGAGCACGCCATTTTAGATAGGTTTATAAGAGAAAAATAATTGTCAGCGACTAAATTTTTGTGGACAAATTCTATTTTCTCCCCTTCATGCTTACAGAGAAGATCTTCCAAGACGCAAATGAATCTGAAGCAATTATTGTATGGGAGCTGAACGTGACCTCTCGAGAGAAATGTTGAACAATATTTTTGTTAAAAGTAATACATTTTTTATGAATTTTATTTCTATTCATGGTGTGGGGGATGGAGCTATCGAAATTTTAGACACCTTTTTCTGAGGGGAAAGAGAAATCTGTGAAAACGAACGTTCAGCCAATGAAATCAAAGGCTTACCTGATACCGTGAGGGCCAATTCCACGACAATGCAAAGAGCGGGAGATGTTAGTCAGCGAATCACCAACGCAGCCAGACCGATACGACATTTCCCTTTATCTTTGAAAACAAAGGCATTTCTCAAAAACACTCGAAAACAGAGGTCAATCGACAAAACAGCCAGAGGATTGAGAAAAAGTTAGCTCAGCACCATCAATAAACACTCCGACGAAAAACTGCAATGAGACGAGAACATGATACCACCCGCGCCCTCAAGCGAATGCAACTCACTCCCTCGCATATCCTCCTTCCACTAAAAGAGCTTCAAATGCGGAATTCTGACATTCGCCCAGCTGAACCTCTTCAATCCTCAGTGAGCAGTCTCACGGCGCAGAGCACTCACACATATATATCCCTCCCCGGACTACAACCTTGACGTGGTGGAAGGGCTTGTGCGTTCCGATGACCCCTAGAGCTGTGCTGGCGGGAGTAATAAAAATTGCTCCTGGTAGGGTCACCCATGCCAGATAGGTCGAAGGTTAGGAGCCAGACGAAAGGTAGTCCACGCAGCGCCTGTTCCTCAGTGAGGCGGCTGCAATGGCGTCTGACCCCAGTGGGGCGGCCAGTAAGTGATGGTGTCACGTTAAAAACACTATTGAGGAAGGCAACGGGAAACCACCTCAATTATCATTCCCAAGAAAAAATATGATGGACAATAGAGATATTTTGAGTCCTGGCAACCACGGGGCTCGGCCCAATCGGCCGTGTGTCGTGCCCGGCAGCGGGGGAGGCAAGGCTTCCGCGGTCGTCATCCCACGAAACCCTTGCAAGGGAAAACCAGCAGCAGCAGGACAGAAGACGCAGGAGAAGAAGACCAAATTAGTTAGAATAGGAACGTGGAATGTTAGTACAATGATGAGGACGGGGAAATTGGAGAATGTTAAGCGAGAGATGGAAAGGGGAAATATAGATATTTTAGGTCTATGCGAGGTGAGATGGAAAGATAGCGGGGATTACTGGAGTGATAAGTATAGAATAATATACAGCGGTGGGGACGAGAGCCAACGAGGGGTTACCATAGTATTAAATGAAGAGGTAGGAAGAAGCGTAGTCAACATAGAGCAGGTAACGGATAGAATACTACTAGTAGAGATAAAAGCAGAACCGACGAACTTAGTTATTATTCAGGTATACATGCCACCGAGCAACCATAAGGAAGGAGAGGTCGATAGGATATACGATCAGTTAGAGGACATGATCGCGTGTGTTCCTGCAGGGAAACATTTGATAGTGATGGGGGATTGGAATGAGACGGTAGGCGAAGGAAGAGATGGTGATGAGGTGGGGGACTACGGTTTAAGCACGAGGAATGACCGTGGGGAGAAAGCAGTTGAGTTCTGCAGAAGACAGGGGTTAGTCATCACCAACACTTGGTTTAGACACCACAAAAGACGCAGGTATACATGGAAAATGCCAGGTGACTCAGAGAGGTATCAGCTAGATTATATTCTGGTTAGACACAGGTTTAGGAACAGTGTGATAAATTCCCACAGCTTTCCGGGAGCGGATGCGGACTCAGACCACAATTTAGTTGTTATGAAATGTAGCGTAAGTTTCAAAAAGATAAGGCAAGGGCGGCGAGTTAGAAAATGGAATGTAGAAGCATTAAATGGGTTGAAAAGGAAGGAATACAAACAGGTGGTAGAGAAAATCATGGAGGATGGTAAAGGGCTTAGTACTATAGAAGAAAAATGGGAAATGATTAAGGAAGGGTTGTCTAAAGCCGCAAAAGACACTATTGGAACCGTTAACGCTAAAAGGACGAGGAAACCATGGATCACGGATGAGATGATTACAAAACTGGATGAGCGGCGAAAATGGAAGAATATAAATACAGAATAAGGCAAAATGAAGTACAAATAATTGAACAATAAATTGAGGCGGGCAACAAATAAAGCAAAGGAAGCATGGTGGAAGACGCAGTGCGAGGATATGGAAAGTCTGCAGAGGAAGGGTGAAATCGGTGCGCTGTACAGCAAAGTTAAATCGTTATCGGGAAGTAAGAAAGGAAGAGCTATGCTAACAGTGAGAGATAAGGCGGGTAAGGTAATAGTTGACGCAGGAAAGATCCAAGAAAGATGGAAGGAGTATATAGAAGAACTGTATTGTAAAGAACTCAGACCAACAAAGTTAGACATTGAAAAAGAAAATGACGTAGAGGAAGACAGCTTAGGTCCAGGCATACTAGACAATGAGATAGAAAGGGCATTAAGGGAGATGAAACTAAATAAGGCCGTGGGGGTAGATAACATTCCCGTGGAACTTTTGAAATGCTTAGGAAAATGTGGGAGGGAGAGGCTATATGGGCTGATCCGTAGTATTTACAGGTATGAGGAGGGAATCTGGCCGGAAGACTTTGTGAGATCAGTTTTAGTTCCTATTCCGAAAAAGGTAAAGGCCACGTCATGTGAGGAATACAGGGCAATAACTTTGATATCCCACGCTGCTAACGTTGTTCTCAGGATCAAAAACAAAAGGATAGAGGGTAGGTCAAATGTCTGCTTAGGGGATGACCAGTTTGGGTTTAGGAAGGGGAGAGGTACGCGTGATGCAATTGCAGTAATGAGATTATTAATCGAGAGGAATATAGAACACAACCAGGAGGTATTTGCCTGTTTCGTAGATTTCGAAAAAGCGTTTGATAGAGTAAATTGGGAAAAACTAATGAGTATATTGATTTCCACATTTTTCGGGCTGCGTCCGCGTATGTCGTTTAAATGTACAACAGTTTCGCCAGCTATCCTGCTGGCGTCCTCAGGTCAAGGATGAAAAGAAGCTTGTTGTCCCGTCTTATATAGGAAAAATCCGGCGCCAATACCGGGAAATTTCTTGGCCAATCAGGGAACGTCCTCATATTTTCGCGGAATAATTCTTTTCCACGCACTGTGGAGTGGATATCCATCCTCTCTGTTAAAATTTTCTGGCCTTTTAACGATTTCAATGGCCTCTCTGATTATTCTCTGGAAGTATTTTCCTTCTTTCGCTATTATTTTAGCGTCGTCGAACAGAATGGAGTGTCCAGGTTCACTCCAGGCGTGCTCAGCGATGGCCGATGCTCTAAACTGTTTGGCCTTGGTTGCCCTCTGGTGTTCACTCATGCGTGTTTTCAGCGCTCTGCATGTTTCACCGATGTACCATTTGCCACAGGAGCATGGCACTTGGTACACGCCTTCTGATATTAACGGTGAAATTCCATCCTTGGGTCCGGGTAGGGTGTCAGCTATCTTGGTGACGCAGTTGAATCTGGTCACCACATCATGTTTCCTTAAAGCCCTCGCGATTCTTTCCGAAGTCCCTGCGATGAAGGGGATGGTGACGTAAGCCTTCGGTCGTGGTCTGGAGTCTTCCTCCCTGTCAGGAACAGCGGTGGTTTGTCTCTTCTTTTCTTCCTTCTCGGTCCTTTTTTGGATCATATGAGCGCTGTATCCATTCCTTTGTAAGGCATTTGTCAAGTGTTTCTTCTCGTTGGCAATAGAATCGGAGTCACATATTTTATATGCTCGGTTGACAAGTGTGTCTACCAGTGAGGTCTTCTGACTGGGATGGTGGTGCGATGCAGCATTTAGGTAGCGGTCGGTGTGAGTAGGCTTCCTGTATACTCTGTGTCCAAGCCTCCCATTCCCTTTATTTCTCTTCACCATGACGTCCAAGAAGGGCAGTTGATGATCCTTTTCCACCTCCATAGTGAAGTGGATGGCTTGATGCTGTGAGTTCAGATGTTTCAGGAACTTTTTTAATTCTAAACATACATTAACATCACCATCCACGACAACGATCTCATGGTCAGCTTCAATTCTTCCTCTCCGTGTGACCAAATGACAAAAGTGTCGTCGACATATCTTAGCCACAGTGACGGCCGCTTGTCGCAGGATTCCAGTGCTTTCTTTTCGAAGCTCTCCATGTAGAGGTTGGCCACAACCGGGGAGAGGGGTGAGCCCATCGCAGCTCCTTCCGTCTGCTCGTAATGGTCACCATTCCATAGGAAGAAGGAATTGCGGAGGCAATGCTCCACCAATCCTGGAAAGTCCTTAGGGATTCCGCGGGAGGTGAGTTCCTTGATGATATTCAGCGATTCCTCAATAGGGACGCTGGTGAAAAGCGATTCAACGTCGAAGCTGACCATGAGATCGTTGTCGTGGATGGTGATGTTAATGTATGTTTAGAATTAAAAAAGTTCCTGAAACATCTGAACTCACAGCATCAAGCCATCCACTTCACTATGGAGGTGGAAAAGGATCATCAACTGCCCTTCTTGGACGTCATGGTGAAGAGAAATAAAGGGAATGGGAGGCTTGGACACAGAGTATACAGGAAGCCTACTCACACCGACCGCTACCTAAATGCTGCATCGCACCACCATCCCAGTCAGAAGACCTCACTGGTAGACACACTTGTCAACCGAGCATATAAAATATGTGACTCCGATTCTATTGCCAACGAGAAGAAACACTTGACAAATGCCTTACAAAGGAATGGATACAGCGCTCATATGATCCAAAAAAGGACCGAGAAGGAAGAAAAGAAGAGACAAACCACCGCTGTTCCTGACAGGGAGGAAGACTCCAGACCACGACCGAAGGCTTACGTCACCATCCCCTTCATCGCAGGGACTTCGGAAAGAATCGCGAGGGCTTTAAGGAAACATGATGTGGTGACCAGATTCAACTGCGTCACCAAGATAGCTGACACCCTACCCGGACCCAAGGATGGAATTTCACCGTTAATATCAGAAGGCGTGTACCAAGTGCCATGCTCCTGTGGCAAATGGTACATCGGTGAAACATGCAGAGCGCTGAAAACACGCATGAGTGAACACCAGAGGGCAACCAAGGCCAAACAGTTTAGAGCATCGGCCATCGCTGAGCACGCCTGGAGTGAACCTGGACACTCTATTCTGTTCGACGACGCTAAAATAATAGCGAAAGAAGGAAAATACTTCCAGAGAATAATCAGAGAGGCCATTGAAATCGTTAAAAGGCCAGAAAATTTTAACAGAGAGGATGGATATCCACTCCACAGTGCGTGGAAAAGAATTATTCCGCGAAAATATGAGGACGTTCCCTGATTGGCCAAGAAATTTCCCGGTATTGGCGCCGGATTTTTCCTATATAAGACGGGACAACAAGCTTCTTTTCATCCTTGACCTGAGGACGCCAGCAGGATAGCTGGCGAAACTGTTGTACATTTAAACGACATACGCGGACGCAGCCCGAAAAATGTGGAAATCACCTACTCATCGCCGCGGAAACCTTCGAACGAACACTAATGAGTATATTGCAGGAAATAGGAATAGATTGGAGGGAAAGGAGGCTAATCCGCAACCTGTACATGTCTCAGACTGCTCAGGTGCGGGTGGGAAACGGGGAGTCAGGATGGGCAGTGTTAGGAAGGGGTGTAAGGCAGGGTTGCCCATTATCACCGTTGCTGTTCAACCTGTACGCAGAGGAAATGATCAAAGAGGCATGGGAAGAACTCGAGGTAGGAATGAAAGTGGGCGGGGAATTCGTAAAATCAGTTAGGTTTGCTGATGACCAAGCTTTAGTTTGTCAATCAGCCAAGGGGCTGCAAGCATTGCTTAGTGAATTGGAAATTCAGTGCGACAGGTATGGGATGAGAATCAATATTAATAAAACAAAGGTTATGCGATTTTCTAGAAAGAAAAAGGCCAAGCTTAACATTAAAATAGGTGGGCAAAAAATAGAGCAGGTAGAACAGTTTACGTATCTCGGTAGTGTTTTGGACCAACATGGTCAAAGTAGTAAGGACGTAAGGAGAAGAATTGCGCTAGGCAAAGAGGCTTTCACGAGGAGGAGGGAGTTGATGACAGGGACTTTGAGTAAGGATGTTAAGAAAAGACTCGTAAAAACTTTGATATGGAGCGTAGCTATGTACGGTGCGGAAACGTGGTCGTTGAAGCAAGAGGATAGACGTAGATTGGAGGCTTTTGAAATGTGGGTGTGGAGAAGAATGGAGAAGGTGAAATGGGCAGAGAAAAAAACAAATGAGGAAGTACTTGGTATGGTGGGCGAAGAGAGGGGTTTGTTGGGAGCAATCCTATGGAGGCAGGAAAAGTGAATGAAGGGGGTGTTGACCGGCAGTGGGATGTTGAAGACTGTGATAGAGGGTAGAATGTTGGGCAAAAGAGGAAAGGGAAGGAACAGGATAGGATTGTTGGACGGGATGAAGGGAGGAAGAAAGTACTCAGAGATGAAGAGGGACCTGATATAGAGTAGGATGATGGATTTTGTGTTTTGTTGGGAGTAATAAAGTATTTGTTCGGTAGTTGAGTCCATCCAAAAACTTACCTTAACCGGTAGATTACCTTAAAAAAAATACACACACACACACACACACACACACACACACACACATATATATATATATATATATATATATATATACACGTGTGTGTGTATATACATGTACACACACATATTATTAGAAATGGAAAACGGTTACATACACAGACACATAATAGAGGACAATGAAAAGTGTGTTCTCCATTTTATCCAATGCTTCTCCACCACGTCACGCAAAAAAAAGGTTGAATTAAGTTATTACCTTCTAGGTCGATCGATTTAAAACTTTTTATCGGGGCAAACACGAGAGAATTTCCTCCGAGATCTCCCCTCCGCCTTCCCAAAGGCCCCGTTCCCACCTGGCCACCGCCGACGGAACGTAATCGGATCCAGCCCCCCTCCCACACGGAGGGGAGGGTGAAATCGTCGGAGCACAGACTCCGCAAAGCTCACCACCACAGGTAATTTTCGGATTTTACCGGAACTGTAATTTGGCCGCTGAGTCAAAAGGATCCGCGTAGATTGGAGGCTTTCGGAATGTGTGCGTGAGTGTGCGAACGCGCACCACAAAATATTCAAACCACGGTACGAGTTCATATGTATGTTACTACAAGATTGAGGCATTTATGCGTGATGGAATCGTTTTCAAGTAACTATTACTAATATTTAACCGAGATATCTGAATACAATTTATTCTGCATATTAAGGTTGCAAATTGCAACAATTAATGTTGATTTGTTTCGGAAAGCTGCAGACTGAAAGAACTCGCAATATGGAGAAAATAGAGGAGACTCGTAGTGTGACTAAGTGACTACATTTGAAATGTTACAGTACCCGGCAAATATATGATGAAATTATGGCTGAGTATGTGAATGTTAGCTACAAATGACTCAGTTGTGAGATGGGAAAAAACATTTCGAACTGGGCACATGCTCCTCACAGACGATCCAATAAATGGAAGAGCATCACTCATGGACGATGCTGCCACGGTGAAAGTCGAGAACTTCATCCTATTAGACCGAAGAGCAACCACCCAAATGATCATGAATAGGAATGATATACTCGATGGTATCAGTCTTGAATACATGGAAATACACTTTTGAATGAAAGAAGAAAACTAGGTAGTTTGCAAAAAACCTTTTATATGGTAATTAGTACACAAAACTTTTTATTCAGTAACAAATTAAAAGGTTTGTGGAATATACGTAGTGTTCATCTTTCACTCGAAATGGAGCCTAATCATAGTTAATATAATTTGTGGACAATTGTTCAGGAAGAGCTACACATATCAAAGGTGTAAGCACGCTGGGATGCAAGACTGCTGACTACTTTTCAGAAGCTGAACCGGCGCGGCCTACAATGGCGACCACGGCACGACCGGCAATCAAAGCGATGTGGGACTTAGAAGTTTTGCCACACCCGCCCAATTCTCCCGATCTCGCCCCAAACGACTTTTTTCTATTCCCAGAACTCAAAAAACCATCGCAAGGTCGAAGATTTGACAACATAAATGATGCCATTCTAGATGTGGAACAAAGGTGTTCGGCGCAATCTGCTGAGTTCTACGATGACGACCATCGTTAGGTCAAGAAACGCTGGAAGAAATGTATGAACTCCGGATGGTAACTTAACGCGTAAAAACTAAGTTTTCTACTCGATTCTAAGGAAGCGATAATTAAAAAATAACGATACTCCCTCGCGCATGTGTCGGTTCAGCTATTTGAAAGTTTCCAATGAAGAACAAGAAATGCTTAAAAAAAAAGCATTCCATTTAAAGCTGCAAGGGCATACTTCGATACTTTCAGCCATAAATGATTGCGCATCGATAAATTAACTCTTGGCGGACCAAACGGTATACAAGTGAGTAAAATTAGTGTAATGTGGAAAAGTGTGTGGACTAAAAGAAACAAAATAATAATCCGTTTGAGCCCCAATTACATTCCAGTAAAATCTTAAGCCTCTCAAGGGAAATAATAAGGCAGCGGCAGTTGCTATTTCCGCAAATGACTCGAAATACCGACACACATGTAGGATTTTCGCTTATGATAACATTTTACGGAGAAGCAGCGTGAGAGCCAGACAGGAAAATATTTTCAAGCGGTTTATGCCAGATAAAACGATTTGTCCTCTAAATTGGTACTAGGGTTAATCGCCAAATAACAGACGAGCAATTCCATACGCACACTCGGGGGGTATTACAACGAATGGAGCTGACTATGCCCAATACTTGTTCCTAAACATCACTTTGGGCTTGAGGTAAGAAAAATACATATGCAGTATGAAAGAATAAGACACTGTAGAAAAAATAGCATTTGAGAAACACGATAGTAGAAAACATGGCGAACGCCCTACAGGTGAACGCTCTACTACCTGTATGTAGAAATGCCATTTCTCGTTAGCTGGACAATAAATAAAAAAAATTACAAGTATTTGGAATGAATCACAAAATAACACTGATTTCATAAATTTTAACAGGAAACAGAATAACTGCCTTGCTCTCGTGATTTTTCTACGAAAGAACAAGAACCACTACACATTTCCTACAAGATCAGCTGGTGACTCAGGATTTATGTAAACTTTTATTAAAAACCAAGACAAAGATTTTACGAGAGGGAATACAGCATATGCTAAACAAACACACAGAGGCAGCAGGCAATACAAAAGTGAATAAAATGAATCCTTTGGTCTATCTTTCGGTCAGACTGATAAAAATTTTCATTTTGCCCTCTTCAGCAAGGCATGGCAGAACGAAATATGGGGACACTAACTCATGAAAAGCACACATCTTATCTACAAACCTCTCCCCTTATTGATGTAGAGCATCAAAGAAAATAATCTGTTTGAAATTTGAAAGTAAAAAAATCAAGAAAATCAAACTCGGGCTAAACAAAACAAACTAAAAAAACATAAACCTTGAAATTTCGAGAATTACCGATATTATCCCGCATAGCTTAAAGCCAATTATTGTTATTATAATAATCGGTATTCTGGTTACGGAAAGTTTTAGATAGAAACGAGTTACCCAACGGTAAAGCGATGATTCCTTTGCCTCTCTTAACAAAACACAACTTGTCATCCAACACTACAACAAGACTTTCTTCAATACCGCATACTATTTCTTCCTCCCTTCATTCCGTCAAACATCCCTATTCTATTCCTAACCCTTCCTCGTTTGCCTAACATTCGACCCGCTATCACAGCCATGAACATCCCATTGCTAATCAATACGCTCTGCATCCGTTTCTCCTGTCCCCATATGATTTCTCCAAACAAATCCCTCTCCTTCCCCACCATACCTAGCCCTTCATCGTTTGTTTCCCTATCTGCCCGCTTCATCTTCTCCATCCTTCTCCACACCCACATACCAAAAGCCTCCAATCTATACCTATAATCCTGCTTCAATGACAATGTTTCCCCTACGCTTCACATTAAATTTTTGACAAGCCTTTTCTTAACATCCTTACTCAAAAGTCCCTGCCATCAACTCCCACCTTGTGGTGACTGGTTCTTCGTCTAACGCAATCCTTCTCCTTATGTTAATACCACGAGAATGGGGGGAGAATGATTTGCCATACTCTTCATCCTAATATCGATGATTCTGAGAACCGCTTTAGTTTCGTGCGAAGTCAAACTGATCGTTCTGTAGCCCTCACACATGGCTGCCTTTACCTCGTTTGAAATACGAACTAGCACTGATCTGACGAAGCATTCCGGGCAAATTCCTTCCTCATGAATGCTACGAATTAGTACATAAAAACTCATCCTCCAACGATCTACTAAAACTTCAAGTAGTTCCGCGGGAACCTTGTCTACCCCAATGGCCTTATTATATTTTAATTCCCTTAATGCCCTTCCCATCTCACCGTCAAATAAGCCTGGACCTAAGCTATCCTTATCTACATCTTTTTCTCTTTTTATACCTAAGCTTTCTGCCCTAATGTCTTTATTATATAGTTCTTCTACGTATTCCTTCCATCTCTCTCGAATCTTCTCTCGTTCAACTAATATTTTTGCTGACTTGTCTCTGATTGTTATCACAGATTTTCCCTTCTTACTGTCTGACAGTGTTTACACCTTCCTGGATGAGGCACCAATTTCACCCTTCCTTTGTGAACTTAATTACAGAAACAGCTTCCTTTTTCGATTATTTTCAGACGCATCGGTAGAGGCATTGGCAATATTACCGCGATCAGTTCCCGGATCGACGCAATTCTCCCCTCCCCCCCCCCGTCAGTTATGCTTTAAAAAATCCGACACTTGCCCGATAATTCAACGCTTCGCTTTAACGCTGTACTTCACTTTCATTAGGTACGCCATCCCAACCAAACACTCGATCGGCGTACTCCAGGAAAATAAATGAAAGCGAGGCAAATAACATTCAAAGGGTTACATCCTGAAAAAATATTTCGATATCTCCTTTCATATTTCACTCGACAAGAAGTCTTTAGATACATCCCGCGCTTTCCTGCATGAAGATTGGATATGTAAAAGAAGTGCTTGACATTCGAAATGAGGAGTGGATTTGCGGAATGCTTGAAGTGATCTTACCCCGAGATATCTTTTTAAAAGTCAAAATCTGCTTCAGTTGGAAGCGGTAGATTTAAAAAGGTAATGGCCCGACGTTTCCCGAAGGAGAGCACACAACTTCAAGGGTGTTCAAGATTTCCTTTAATGCAATGACTTATACTAATTTAGCAAGGAAATTAATTACGTACATACCGCGGAAAGGCTTACATCCCTAAACCAGGAGGATTAATTAAGACAAGATGTAAATGTTGTCCCATATTCCCAGTACCTCTTATCGATATGCATCCAAAGGATAATGTGAAGGAGAAAAAATATCGTGACTGCACCGATATATGCGATAATGAATTAAAAATATATATCCGTTTACAGGGTGCGTCAGCATAACTTCCATGTTTGAAAGCGTTTTGCGTTTGAAAAAAGGAAGTCATGTTGCCACACCCTGTATTTGCTGAGCTCGCTCATCCTTAACAAATGACGAATACAATTACAAAAGTCATTCGAAAGCCATTATCACACGTTTCCTTCTCACTGGAGTGTGCATTCAGACAGTAAGCGTGTCGAGAAAAGCAAATTCCCATGGCAAATGGAATAATCATGTAAATTTCGAGAATTTCGTAAATTGGTTCCTTTTTAATAATTACCAGACGCGTCAATAAACACCGTCGACACAAGTCAAAAAACAACAACTTTAATAATTTACTAATGAGTCAATAAAATAACGTCGACATATGTTAAAAAAAAACAATAACTCTAATTGATGTCAAAATTTTAATGAGTTACTAAGGGAATTGGACATCGCCAATGGACTTGCGCCACAAAAAAGAGAATTTGAAAACTGTTACCCAGTTTTCATTGTTCATTTTTACCGCATCCGGAGAGTTGACTGGATGATGCTCTTCCCTTGTTTGATAAGGCAGGAGGTAATAACGAATAGATCGCAATCTGTGATGGGGGAACAGCGACCGTTCCCCGAAAGTGTGGAAGCCCTCCGCTCAACCGGGCCCGATCAGCCCGAGAGATGCAGGAGGCCCCAAGTCTGCAATGATCCGCAGCATACGCATTCATGACCGGAATTCCACACAGAGGAAATCCGTGAACACGCGAGAAGGTCACGTAAGAGTTCTTCCGACACATGCTCGGAACGCCATTTAGAACGGACCCGGTACATCTGCGGAGGGAAGACGAAGCCAATACGGCGGGAGAAACAGGCGACTTTTGGTGTCCCGTTTTAGACACAGGGGTTGAGGCAGTCCAATTGGCAAAACACTGGACACCTAACCGGAAGCCCCACGTTTGATTCCGGGTGACTGACTGCCTCTGGTAACCCACATCTTCATCCAAGCTGATTGATTTTTCGGGTGGCAGATGGGAAACCATGGGCGGCACAGGGAGAGTTAAGCCTCCCCCTCCCCCACCTACACTGATGTGTGAATTTCAAAAGCCGTATTGGGCTTAGCATGAGTTGAGTTCCACCCTCACCTATCAAAACCAATCCCGTGGTCATTATAGTGATTTGTGGGAAACAGCTGACTAATGGCAGCGCATGGATCGATGTGGCCGCAATACGCAAGAGATGGAGACAGATGGCATGTGCCTTCTCCATGGAACATCGTGACAGCATCACTTACTCATTACCTTGTAAGTTTAAACCCAAAATGGGGAGTGTGCTGATTGATACATAAACGTTGCTCGGCTCAGTAAATTTTGGCGACAATCTCGAACGTCAACTCTTTTCCTACTGCTACGGTGGGAATTTTACATATTTACGTATTTCCGTTTCTTTTATGATGTTTCGCGTTTTGTTATGTACGGTCAAATTTTGTATTTCATACTTACAAATGTCGGCTCTAGCGTATCCACTATAGGGGTATATCATGGGTAACGTCCATTTATCTCGATGATTTGATAGGTAGTATAGCTGTCCAAGGTGTTATCGAAGGTTTTATTGACCAAAGAGCATTCATATTCAACCATTTTGCACTTAACTTATTAATAACTGCATGATCGGTTTGTATCACGTAGCAATACTGTTGATCTTACTTTGGAAATAATAATAAACCAGTTAGGTAAATATGTTGATTCAACTGGATAACTGCCCCGTCATTCTTATCCGGGTAATGCTTACAAAGACAAGAACATCATGAGCTCAGTTAATCAGGTCTACAGGTATTTGATCCCTCTAAATTAGCTGTGTCCCATACTGGCAGCCAAATCAGATTCAAGGAACTGCTTGCCTAACAGAAGTAAGGCCGCCACATTATTTCCCATCATTCGCTTCGTCCCTACGTTGTCACAACTCTTTTATTACTTTTTTCCTCTTTCGGAGCACTTAACGGAACCTATACGTGAACAGTTTAAGTGGAGGCCTGAGTGAACGTAGTGTCAGAGATTTTTCTATACTACAAGACAGCAAAGAACAAAATAATTTAAAATGATCAATCACACAGAAAGCAATTGGGTAAACGAAATCCAATGATTAAACACCAAATCAAAATCTATTAAATGTCATTCCGAGTAGACGCTTCTCTGCAGCGATTACTTCGGACTATTTTCAAAAATATGCAATCAAGAGTAGATTTCCCCACTTAATAAAATTTTGTGATTTCCACCAACTTGCCCATGACCGGTTAATAAATTTGCTTGAACCTTAGGAAAAGGGTTACCCACAAGAATCAACCTGAGTGTTGGCTTTACGGGAGAGGATAGTGCTGTCATGTACTAAGTATGTCCAACGAGGTATGGAATTCACACGTGCGCAGAGCGTGCAGCTCCTCTCCCTGTGCCGCCTTACTATTGTCCTGGTACCAGAAAAATCGCGCAGAATGAGGGTAATCAGATGTATCACCTGGAATTGAATCTACGCACTCCAGGGAGGAGTTCAAATTCTCCATCCACTGGATTCCACTAAGCTCCGCTGGCTAAATCTTCTGATCATAAATAACACGAATGGTTTTTTTTCTACTATATGAACTAAGGTAAATTTACACCACGTCCGATGCTGGAAAGATTTTTTGAGTGGGGCGCTTAGGGGACGACGGCTTACTCACGAGTTAATTCAGTATTATATTCTGAGTAGATGGTGTCAATTGTTTGTTGTTTCATTCGACGAGCGAGCTGGCTTGGATGAAGGAGGACACGGGGCGCTCTGCTAACGAGAATGCGGCCCGATCCCTGGGCAAAAAAGGTAACCCACCGCCGCAGACAGCCCGAGGATGCTGCTTTCACCTCCCGTCAAGGGCGGATAAAGTATTTTTTGCCAAGGTTGCGCGAGCTCATTCTATACAATAGAATTTTTAATCATCAGTGATAAACAGCAAACAACTTAATTACCGCGAATGTGAAATGATAAACAGGCCGTACTAGAGGAAAGTCTCCATTCGGAACGTACTCTTTAAAAATTAAGGCATATTGGGGGGGGGGGAGGAAACCGCGCGGAACAGAAGAGCACGGAAATCGGTTTTTCAGTAGCTTGCGATGAGAGGTGGAAGAGCACCAGTGCACGGCCATTCTGTGTCGCCAATTAGTAACGAACCACATCGCCATCATAAAAGATAAAAATTAACGTTTTCCATTCTCTTCGGAAAAAAGGGATAATGTTTGAAAACCTTCGTCACTGAAAATTGAGACGGCTTACCGAAGGATCACGTAAGGCCTAAGTGTATAAGAGTCTGTCGTAGAAAAGAAGCCATTTACTGCAGAGTGCTGCCACCTATGAATGATTATATTAAATACGTCACGAATGAGCGAACGTGCACCGAGGATGAGAGCTGTCGTGCACACCCTTAAGCCATCCATTCCTACTTCATATTAAAATTGCATCACTTTAATTTTCATTTTACATTTAACATTATGCCGATTTTTACATTATTAATACTTTACTTCAGTCTTTGATGCGTTCAAGACAAAAAAATGCGAACCCGTTAGAGGAAAAGTGGAACGGAGATGAAATTTACTAAAGAGGCCTTTAGGATGATATAACGTGAAGGAAGAAGAAGGTCGCGAGTGATAATGGAATCTCTTTATCCTCTGGAATTACTGAAAGCACTCTGCGCAAAAGATTAAAAGCCGTTAGTGCAGAAAATCTCTTAAAAGAAAGGTAAAAAATTTAATAATACGACTCACCGAGTCTTGTGATAAAAAGTACCACTGAAAACATGTATTTACACCAAGCTCTCGAGTAAAATTTTCATTCTTAATAAAAATATTTTCTCACTAAATTCCATCTTTCAATACCTTGGGGCTGCAGTTCCTTTATTTAAAATATTCAGGAAAGGTTGAGGGTTGAAGTGGAAGAGAAAACCCGCAGAAAAGTCCAGGGATTTGGATTTTAATGGACTTCCGCCAGAGAGGCTGGTGGGTCTATCCACGAATTTTCTGGGATGAACGGTGCTACTCACAGACATGATTCGAACAAAAAATTTTTGGGGGTAGAGACTGGGTGGTAGCTTCCTGCTAGCGAAAAGGGCTCATCCTATGCACCACTTCACATTGCGGCAATGTAAGGGGAAAAAATTGAACAGAGTACACGTGAACTTTTTTTTGGAACCCTAAAAAACTGCTAAAAGGGAAGTAAATTTCCAGCGGAGATACGCTTCCACGTGTCGAAACTGAAATATCGAGAGTGCAAGCGAGTGTATCGAAAGTAATTATTACAAAGGGGATTGAACTGTGAAATAAGAAATGCAAATTTAAACGGAAAGATTTTTCCGATTTTTTCATGTTGCGTATGAAGCATCTGTTTCACCTTACTATATAACAGGCTTCCTCATGCAAGAATTTACTGATGTCTTCCTCAGAATACTACTCCAGGAAAGGAATATGAAACTGTTCCTGCTAAATTATTTCATACACTTATTGGTAAATTACAGCTGAAAAAAAACTTAAATTTTGATGAGGCATGGCTGGTGTGGAATCACCCCTTGCCACACGCCTTATCGGTAGTTAGTAAGGCACCACGTAGATTTAAGCCAAATGAGAACTATCGCAGGAACCCCAAAGTTTAATCAATTAAAAATGAAATACAGAGAAAGCAGTGTGATCGTATATCTACGGAATATATGCCTCTTCGGCGTTGACTTGTCCTAGAAAGCGGAAGGCTCCTGATCTTTTGCTCAAACGCACCTAAAGTCAAGGCGCCTCACCAGTGACCACCGAATCTGGTACCATGAACACGGAACCGTTTCGTGAATGGCTCCACCACTTCGTTCAAAATGTCAGTCCTGTCAAAGAAAATCCAGTTTTGCTCAGACCAAAAAAAATCATGCTTCACATTTCAAACTATTACGTGAGCTCTTCCTTTCTCTAGAAAACAACCCTATTACTCTCCTGTCCCTTCATCCTCACGCGAGCCAAAAGCCGAAACCTTTTTTATCCCTCCGAAAGTCGCGCAGTAGTAAGAAGTCGACAAACACAGGTATGTCACTGAGTAAAAGACATGCCACTAATTTGTTCAGAGCGACATATTCTAGGAGGGCATCAAATGTAACAACTAAAAACACCTTCAAAGGCACAGGAATGTACTCTCGACTACGCATCATGGCTAAGGGCCACTCGAAACCCTCTTGGACAACTCGTGGTAACTAGACGCCTGAAGAGAGCAGGAAAAAAGATTTTACATAGGCATAGGAGAAACGATGGCAGTGAGGAGAGATGATGTGAGGATATGGCTTCCATTGCAAATGTGATGGATGAAAAGATAAATACTAAGGGAACCAGAGTAATCATTAGAGGACGAAGAAAAGGAACCAACATGAAAAATAAACCTTGACGCAAGCGAAAGAATGTTGTTATATAGGAATCAGGATTGCCAGTGAATTAGAAGGAAGATCGGAGTAGATTATCCCGAGATAAAGAATGTACACTATCACAAAAATCTATTTACAATCAGGAACGCATACCTTAAAGTAAGAGCACACTTCATTGATATGTCAATAGGAGAACTTTTTATTCTTGTGAGATACTATAAAAAAGGAGGCACGCGTAGAAACTTGAAGGGAGAAAATTAAACGACAACAAAGAATCATCAATGAGGTCTTACGCAAGGTGAAGAAGATAATTTTTTTAGGAAACGTAACGAAGGGAGGAGACAATCCCACTCGAAATATCCTAAGGTACACAAGTCACCCGAAAGCAATAACTGGAGGAAGAATGGATAACAGAAATAACTGAGGAAGCTCAAGAATGGAAGTCGACTACGCAATGAGAAACAAAAATGATTCCAGGATTTCCTTTCTTAACGGCGAGGAAATGAAGACGCTATATGCGAAGAGAAATGGGTGAGGAGCTGCGAAGAAAATCGATTTCCGGATAGACGACTGATAATGCTGACAGCAATTTCACGTTCCTGAATGTTCGGAGTGCATAGAAAAAAATTTACAGCCGACCTTGAATTCTAAACAGTGAGGACCATAAACGAACAATGTCAGACTTCAGCGACACAGAGAGAAACTCGTGGATCCAGTAAAAATAAAATGAAACGGATTCACCGTCCCGCTCCCGTCCCTTAATAAATTAACCCGAAACATTCCACCACAATTTTTTTCGGGGTGCATTATTAGATCGATTGAAAATTGCATTGGACTGGATTGCAACGCTAAAAAAAAAATATTCCCCGTCAAGCTTCATTTCCTCCCGTAACTCCGAATGAAATTTCGAAAGGAAGAAAGAGGAGAGATTTAACGAGATAACCATTCTAATTAGAGCGTTTCTTGGCAGGTATGGGTCAAGTTTAAGTTCATTTTAACTCCCTGAAACTGATGGGAGAAAAAAATGAATAAAACTCCTTGTCAATGCAACGCCTGCTGGTTCTTGCCTTTTACAATTTACCGATTTCATCCCTAACTTCTTTCGGCTATCTAAAATGCCTACTCACCTCCTCGCTACCCAGCATTATCTCTTCCGTAACTTCTCCAGCATACCGTCACCTTTCACGAGTTCCCTAGGCCCAATCCTTGTGGGACATCCGGGCCAGTTGGACGATTTATATCCGGGAGGAAAGAGAGGAGAGAAGAGGGGGAGGGGGGGGAGAAGTTTCCAGACCGATGGAACGGTCTTGAAAACAACACCTGAAAGCCGAGTCCTCCACGCTTCCCAAATGCCGTCTCGATACATCCCACAAGTGCCCACATCCTTCTTCACCACCAGAGTAAACATTTTCCCGCCCTCTGTACCTAACTTCCTTTTATTCTCCTCTATCGAAAATAAATAAAAAAATATAAACACAAGAAAAGGTTTCGCGCATCATACTCTCAAATTAACATCCCGATTACTGAGAGAGAGAGAGATAGGGCGTGATAGAGAGAAATTTTGAGCTGAACATTGGCATTTCAAACTATATTCAACACTTCCTAATCTTCAGGAAACGAAATAGAGCGGAGCAAGTTATCCCGGGTTACCTTACTTGATACTTTGACCACGACCTTCCAGGTTTAATCCCAATGGTCCACAGATTTTACACATACTCGAGTCTCAAAAGCAGTCCTGATAATAATTTCTACATTTTGATTTAATCTTCATCGCCACATAAATCAGAAATCGATGAAGTTGCGTTGATATTTCTTTCGCAGCACTGCGACGATGATGAGGTGGTTTTAGATTAACAAGTACGGAGCATGCTAACCTTTGCACTTCCCTCTCACAGCTCTGATCATATACATCCCTTGATTTGTTGACGGCAAAGCGAGAGAAATATTGAGTCATGATATTTCCCCATACTCAGCCACACTAGTAGGCTACATTAGTTACACCCAGGTCTCTTCAGCAATAATGTTGAAAATGCATTATTAGCCCCATTGTACTAAGGGGGGGAGAATATCCAAATATATATAACTGAGGTTAGGTTTTAGCTAATTAGCTAAAGTTAGTGTAGAACTGACAGACTGAGACATTTTTTCTAGCAAAGAAAAGGGATTAGAAAGACTGAAAATGACAGCGCCAGTGGAAAAAAGTATTTTTTGTTCTATTCCAAGTAGCCCAGAATGTCGTCATTATTTCATTTAATCTTTACCCTGTTGTTCTTTTATTACTAGTAGCTCGTGACGCATGGATAGAGAAGTATTTTACACCTAGAGACCGTAGCTCATGTAGTTGTACCAAGCACTATCTCCGTTATTTGAAATATTTTACTGATTTATTGGTAAGTAACATTTAAGCAAAACTAACTTTTGATGTTTCACGCCTGTTGCGGAAACACCCCCCGCCACACGCTCTAGCGGTGATTTGCATAGTAGCATGCAGATGTAAAATAGTCTATAGCAGTTTTGAACGTTTGTCTTTCAACAACGGCTCGTGCAACGTATTTCCCCAGCTTGCGAACCCGCATTCGAAAAATTTTAATCAATACATATAAATTTATTTGCCACTTTGAATTGTTTCATTACATTTTCAAGGTATGCATATAAAGCATGTAAAACACAAAGTGGTGTAGAATTAATTTTTGCATTACATCCACGTAAATAAAATGAAATTATGCGATATTTCAAATTTCGTTTGATTTCAATAAAATCAACACCAGCATGGTACGTAAACATAAGGCGTCTCCTCGAGATGCAAATGAAAACAAAATGAAAGACAGTCGTGTGGTGTGGTGCATGGCTCAATTATCTAGCGTTTCTTTACATGATAATAGTAGGTCATTAGTCATTGCTGCTTATTGAAATACAACGAAAATAATATTGAGAGGGAAGAAAATTATCATTCAACATTGCAGCGAGATTCCCTTATGAAACAAGAATCATGATTTTTTTAAAATACACTGCGTATTTCCGCACAGAATATTTATTTAAGAGATCTAGGTTTCAACGCATGGCATAATCAAATTCCAAAAAAAAACGAGTGTAATGTCGTACGCGCGTGTCCTTCCCGACGCCACAGAAAAAGGCGCGCAGGTGGAGGAATGTGATTCGAGCCCATAGGGTGCGCGCCACTGAACGGTAAAATACACACCTCCTACCGAATAGATTGAAAAATTGGGAAACAGATAATGGCTAAACAAATTCAACACCACAATCCCACGGTCTTCCTCAAATAAAAAATGTCACCCGAATTTCCTTAAATTAAACAGTCAAAATCACCGATTAAATTCAAGTTTTCACCATCCTCTCGAACGACACACATTCACTAAAGAATCGAGCAAAAGCGCCCGAGTATGTCTATTTAAAAATGTTTTAAACACCCATTACTCCATGATGCATATAATATAGGCTCACGTGTATTAGTTGCGTATGTGCACAGGGGCAAATATATACATTGACTCATATTTGTTCACATATGGCAGATGCCCTAACACCCCCTGCCAAACGCCCTCGTTTTGGAGTATTGCTTAGGTGTAGATGGGACATTGTGCCGAACATCATTCATGAAACAGATTCCAGCCAACGTAATATTCCGCTTCCAAAGGAGAATGACAAAACAGCCTCCTCAAAGCTCCTTCACAATTGAAATGCAAAATAATGCCGCGGAGCAAATTGATACGGGCCGAAGAAGTGGGAACCACGCGCTCAAGAGTGATGACTCCCTGCCCGGCTTCCGCAAGACAGAAACGGGCGGGAGCGAGTGCTACTTTTGCTCCTCCAGCAAGGGGGACTGCCCCCCTTGCCTCGCGTCGCCAAAGCAATTTAAAAAGGACGAGCACGGCAGCTTAATCTCCTCCCGCGCCGGCAAGGGCCGGGCAAGTCTTCAAGCTTTGGCGTAATTGAAAACGGCACAGTGAGAAACGAGCGACGAGATTTTGATTCAATTCCCTCAAAAAACAACACCCAGGCGTGCGGCAGTACTCTCGACGCAACCAAGACCATCCATCACTTAATCCTACATTTACCACGCCTTTCTCACGCACGTAAAAGTAATCCACTGACCGGCCCCCCCTTCCGCACGCCACCGATTGCTTTGCTAGGAAAAATTTAAAGACGTCTTCTTATTCTTCATTCAAAAAATAATGTAATGTAATGAACATTTAGCTACTTGATCCGAGAACTTGAAAATACAGAGGGGATTTTGAATGGCAACTCGATCCAGTTCCCTCACGAACAGTTTTGTTAGCATTTTTTCGGCCACTTTCCGTGATACTGCAAACTAATGAGAAACGGACCTACCCTGAGCCAGGGTTTATTTGTCTCCATTAAATGGGGTATTATACTAAACCACTATCATTGTAATGACCACGAACAAGAATCTTTGTGGTCAAAATTGCACTCGATTAATTATAATCAATTTAACTCAAAATTAAAATCAGTCTAGTACATATTATGCTATTAAACATAGAATATGATTTAAAAAATAATACTGGATTACTTTTACAAGCAAAACTCCATGTAGCTTATAGAAATGGATGCCGGATAAAGAAAGTGTTCGAGGGCGAGATACCTAGAGTATTCGAAAGCGTATTGAATGGTCTTGCAATCCACGCACAAAACAAATTATATGTATATATATATGTATGTATATTGTGTGTGTATATATATATATATATATACACACACACACACACACACACACACACGAGGGTCATCCGGAAAGTAGTACCCGTTCGTGCCGCATGAAGTGCTGACGACGCGAGTAGCCGCTGGACGAGGTCAGATAGCTTCAGTGGCTTGTCTGCCTTCTCTGAGCCAAGTTGCGTGACGCTAGCATTGCCTGTGTTGTTTCTGTGATTGTTTACAATGTTTAAAAAAATTGAGAACGCCGCCAGTTGTGAAGTGAGGGCAGTGATTAAATTCCTCAATGCAAGAAACGTTCGCCCATGTGATATTCATCGCCAATTAAAGGAGGTGTATGGAGACAATGTAATGGACGAGTCGTCTGTTCGGCGGTGGTGTCGCAACTTCAACATGGGGAGGGGGAACACACACGACGATGAGCGTTCGGGGAGACCGTCTGTCATTACAGACCAACTGGTGAGCTCAGTTGACGAATTCGTGAGGAACGATCGGCGCGTCACAATTGATGACATCTGTGAGCATTTTCCCAATGTTTCTCGAACAATTGTTCATGAAATTGTTAAACACCATCTGCATTATGCAAAAATTTGTGCAAGATGGGTCCCTCGCGTATCTCAATGAGCTGGCGGCGAAGGACTATGCAGCAGGAATACAGAAACTTGTCACACGTTATGACAAATGCCTTAATTTGCTTGGAGATTATGTTGAGAAGTAGTTTAAAGTATCCTCTTTCAAATAAAATTTTTTATGTTTGTTAATATTTACTTTTGTGTCTTTATTTCACGAACGGGTACTACTTTCCGGATGACCCTCGTGTGTGTGTGTGTGTGTGTGTGTGTGTGTGTGTGTGTGTGTGTATATATATATATATATATATATATATATATATATATATATAAACACAGATGTAGATTTTTAGAATATAGAGACACAAAGAAAGGACACTCACAATTTGTTATTTGACGTTTCGACAGCTCGGCTGTCGTCTTCACAATCACGACGTCTGAAGACGACAGCCGAGCTGTCGAAACGTCAAATAACAAATTGTGAGTGTCCTTTCTTTGTTTCTCTATATTCTAAAAATCTACATCTGTGTTTTTATATATTTGTGCGTCCCCGAAGAGCGTTCCATTTCGAAGATATAAATGTATATATATACACACAGGGAAAGGAACTGGCGCCCATACTCTGATGTGTGAATTTCACACGTCGTATATGGCTTAGTAATGGGTGAACTCTACCATCACCTACTAAACCGACCTTCGGGTTGATTACTGTGTTTATGGTTTATAATATATATATATATATATATATATATATATATATATATATATATATATATATATATGCATGCAGGGCACGCCACTCTGAGAAGCCTTAGCTTCACCCGAGCTGTGTGATTATTCACATGCACTTAAAAACACACACGATGTCCACCTATTACTGATGAGTCACTACCATCCGCCGTACTCCCATGATGCAGCTTGGGGAGCATTGTGCATATGTATATGATGTTTTAAGGTCTAACACCCACGTTACCTATGAAACTAAACATATAATATCCTATGATGTGAGAACAGCTTTCATAATCCAAGAAAATATCGCGAAGAAGAGGTACGGTATCTTTTTTCGCTAAATTGGGTAAGCCCTTGGACGGAGTTTTCCGCGATAACTTTTAATGTCGACAATGAAGGCATGCACTCGTCTTGCTTGGAGCTGGAAGAGATGATAATCGTTATGCCTTGCGTTAGTTTAGCCGCGCTTATTCGACGCCAGGTTAAAAAAAATCCCCGGCACACAAAAAACATGCCATCTCTAAAGACGACTCCAACGAAAGAAAATTAACTGCTGTTTGATTATTTGCGCTGAGCGCTTTCCGTGACCAACGATGGGCCACGCATTTCCTCTCTAGTTTAGCGTGATGGAAAACCTATTAAAGAACACTAAGTTAGAGTAAGTTCTCCGGCAGAATTAGTGCACTTACAATTAAGGGAAAAACAGAATTGACGTAAAGAAAACCACCTAGGTGCCTTTTCCCCCCAAAATTTGACCGCTCCGATGACGGCTTAATGTGGACAATGTATGTATGTATTATCGAATAAAGAGGGCAGAATCAATAACACAAATTTTTTAAATATGGCCGTATAATGTGTGAGCCCATTTTGCCCCTTTATCATGATTGCGAATTTTGCGTTGATAGGCTAAATCCCCATTTTATCTGTTTAAACGATTTGCCAATTACTTTTAATCCATCCCATCACATCTCGAGAGTATTTATACTCCCTAATCCATTACTTTTTGTGGACTCACCTATCGATATAATTTGGGATTAAAATTATTCCCAGCGTCCCTTCAGTGCACTATTTCAAGAAATGTCTGAATTTTTTTCACACTCACTAACCAAGATTTAAATTTATTTATAGTGTGTTAGGGCCAATATTCAACACGGGGTCTAAATTACGTGAAATAATATCCCTCTCCTTACCTTCGTTCGAATAGTCTTCAAACATACGCTTGTTGAAGCCAAATTCCGTCAATGATCTCGATGCAAATATTCGAACGCCTTTTCCCCAGGTGAGGCTTGATTTTAGTGTTAGGTTTATGTATTGCATTTTGTCCTCCATGCTTATTAGTACCTCTATCAATCAAACATTGTATGAGAGATTTAATTTTCCCAGATATATTGAACTACCGAACAATTTTACATAAACAGTAAGAGGCTATACTAGTGGCAACGAGAGATAGGCTTGATAATGTAGCTAGAAAGAGCCTCATAATCTTATTAATCATTACAGTCTCAGTGGATGACGATAACATCTAATCAGCCAATGACCTTTTTTTTTGTTATTAACATAACAGATGTAATCAAGGAATACGATGTGATCGATCAATCCTGATTTGAGGGACGTCAGATACTACCTTCACGGAAAAAGAAAACATTCCATTTATTATTTTATTTTTTATTTAAGTCCAAAGAGGAAACGTAGGAACGTATCAATTTAGCCATGAATTTGTACAAGGCAATAATTGATCAATTGTCTTAGTATGTGGTATTTGACATAAAATTGTTTTTTGAATCGAAGCTTAGCACTTCTAATTTCTTACGTTAACCGCCACTTTGGGATGCCGAGAACGAAAACACCAAGGGTGATTCTCACGCCTTAGCCTTTCGGCAACCATGCTGGTTACTGGCAAACACTATGACTTTGCGGGAAGTAACGATTTTACTCACAATTATATTCTTCAGAATTGTGCACGACAAACAATTTAATGATATCGACCTCCCGGGAACTTTTTTTATTTCGATATCAATACTTATTCTACAGAGTTGATGAGAGGGACGTTGAGTAAGGATATTAAGAATGTATATATATATATATATATATGAGGTTAGGAAGGCGGAAACGTGCAGATCGCAAGTGCAAAGATATTTCCTGGACCGGGACTTGAACACCGGATCGTGTGGTCCTATCTGATTTCCTTATATCTATTCCCATGTGAATGAGTATTTGCTCGCCACAGGGCGGGTTTTCGTGTTTCAATGTGTATTTGGCCAATTTGGCCCGTCTCTTTCTTCTGACTATGCGTGTCACGAAAAACACTCTTACTATTCTTCACGATCTCTTGGCCCAAGAATCGGCGTACTTGGTCGCATAAACCCACCGCAGATTTCAATGTAAATTACATTTCCTTGAGTGGGTGGAACATCGGCACGGCAAGTTGAAAGATCTGGTGCTCAAGTACCGGTCAAGGAAATATTTTTGCACTTGTGATCTGCTCGATTCCGCTTTCCCCACCTCTCCTGTGTTTGTCCTTTACGTGTGCTCCCATCCCATTTCCTCTCATCTATTTCTATGAGAATTTATATTATGGAACGAAATGGAACGCTCTTCGGTGACGCACAAATATATATAAGCACAGATGTAGGTATTTAAAACAAAGAAAGGACACCCACATATGTAGTTTTGAAGTTTCGACGGCACGACCGTCGTCTACATCTGTTTATATACATTATATATATATATATATATATATATATATATATATATATAAATATATATATATATATATATATATATATATAATATATATATATATACATTTTATATATAAATATATATACATACATTTTATAATATATATATATATATATATATATATATATATATATATATTATATATATATATATATACATACATTATATATATATTTATATATATCCCATAAACACAGTCATCCGAGGGTCGATTTGGTAGATGATTGTAGAGTTCACCTGGAATTAAGCCCGACGGGGTGTGAAATTCACACATCAGGGTAGAGGGGCCAGTTCCTTTCCCTGTGCCGGCATATATATATATATATATATATATATATATATAAACTAGTAGTAGTATTTTAGGGGAGGCGACCGACTACTGAGGTCATTTGCGCCATAGAGGATGGACAGGAAAGGATGAAGGGGGGAGAGAAACCCGGCGTCGGCATTTGCCTACTCTTTACGAAAGCGCCAAGGGGTCCGCAGCTTAAACGCCCCATCCGACGGACGGCGTACTCACTCAAAGTGACCTCCACAAAGCACCTCAAGTAGGGATCGATATACCTCTGAAAAATATTCAACACCGCCGGGATTTGAACCGCGCCCTCTGGTGGGAAGCCAGTACGTTAGCCCCCGCACCATCTCGATCCCCCCTCTTTAAACTCTACGTTTGTTAATTTTAAACCGATGTATATTACAATTATCTCATCAAATGTTTCCAGAACATCGATAATCTCCATAATATCGATTTGACATTTGAGCAGTCATTCAAGCTTTTTTACTTACTATATTTTTAAATGGGCCCATGCCACGGTTGCACATCAGGCAACGCATGGCCAGGCCTCAATGAATCTACTGGTTGGATCTAAATTGGTATGCGAGATATGAAAGAAAAGCATATAAAACATTTCGGTAGGAATATAAAACTTAGCACCTAATCTTCCA